>NW_028188700.1:0-74675 GCF_978046115.1 Saccoglossus kowalevskii
CACGACTTTGCCACAACTTTTCAGTACTTTGCCACACTTTTCAGTACTTTGCCACGACTTTGCCACAACTTTTCAGTACTTTGCCACTCTTTTCATTACTTTGCCACGACTTTGCCACAACTTTTCAGTACTTTGCCACACTTTTCAGTACTTTGCCACACTTTTCAGTACTTTGCCACGACTTTGCCACAACTTTTCAGTACTTTGCCACACTTTTCAGTACTTTGCCACACTTTTCAGCACTTTGCCACGACTTTGCAGCACTTTGCCACACTTTTCAGCACTTTGCCACAACTTTTCAGTACTTTGCCACACTTTTCAGTACTTTGCCACGACTTTTCAGCACTTTGCCACAACTTTTCAGTACTTTGCCACTCTTGTCAGTACTTTGCCACGATTTTGCCACAACTCTTCAGTACTTTGCCACACTTTTCAGTACTTTGCCACACTTTTCAGTACTTTGCCACGACTTTGCCACAACTTTTCATTACTTTGCCACTCCTTTCAGTACTTTGCCACGACTTTGCCACAACTTTTCAGTACTTTGCCACACTTTTCAGTACTTTGCCACGACTTTGCCACAACTTTTCAGTACTTTGCCACACTTTTCAGCACTTTGCCACAACTTTTCAGTACTTTGCCACACTTTTCAGTACTTTGCCACGACTTTGCCACGACTTTTCAGCACTTTGCCACACTTTTCAGTACATTGCCACGACTTTTCAGCACTCGCCACAACTTTTCAGTACTTTGCCACACTTTTCAGCACTTTGCCACGACTTTGCAGCACTTTGCCACACTTTTCAGCACTTTGCCACAACTTTTCAGTACTTTGCCACTCTTTTCAGTACTTTGCCACGACTTTGCCACAACTCTTCAGTACTTTGCCACACTTTTCAGTACTTTGCCACGACTTTTCAGTACTTTGCCACTACTTTTTAACACTTTGCCACAACTTTTCAGTATTTGCCACGACTTTGCAGCACTTTGCCACTCTTTTCAGTACTTTGCTACAACTTTGCCACAACTCTTCAGTACTTTGCCACACTTTTCAGTACTTTGCCACGACTTTTCAGTACTTTGCCACTACTTTTCAGCACTTTGCCTCAACTTTTCAGTACTTTGCCACGACTTTGCAGAACTTTGCCACTCTTTTCAGTACTTTGCCACGACTTTGCCACAACACTTCAGTACTTTGCCACACTTTTCAGTACTTTGCCACGACTTTTCAGTACTTTGCCACTACTTTTCAACACTTTGCCACAACTTTTTAGTACTTTGCCACGACTTTGCAGCACTTTGCCACTCTTTTCAGTACTTTGCTACGACTTTGCCACAACTCTTCAGTACTTTGCCACACTTTTCAGTACTTTGCCACGACTTTTCAGTACTTTGCCACTACTTTTCAGCACATTGCCACAACTTTTCAGTACTTTGCCACACTTTTCAGCACTTTGCCACAACTTTTCTGTACTTTGCCACACTTTTCAGCACTTTGCCACTACTTTTCAGTACTTTGCCACACTTTCTGTACTTTGCCACGACTTTGCCACAACTTTTCATTACTTTGCCACTCCTTTCAGTACTTTGCCACGACTTTGCCACAACTTTTCAGTACTTTGCCACACTTTTCAGTACTTTGCCACGACTTTGCCACAACTTTTCAGTACTTTGCCACTCTTTTCATTACTTTGCCACGACTTTGCCACAACTTTTCAGTACTTTGCCACACTTTTCAGTACTTTGCCACACTTTTCAGCACTTTGCCACGACTTTGCAGCACTTTGCCACACTTTTCAGCACTTTGCCACAACTTTTCAGTACTTTGCCACACTTTTCAGTACTTTGCCACGACTTTTCAGCACTTTGCCACAACTTTTCAGTACTTTGCCACTCTTGTCAGTACTTTGCCACGATTTTGCCACAACTCTTCAGTACTTTGCCACACTTTTCAGTACTTTGCCACACTTTTCAGTACTTTGCCACGACTTTGCCACAACTTTTCAGTACTTTGCCACTCTTTTCATTACTTTGCCACGACTTTGCCACAACTTTTCAGTACTTTGCCACACTTTTCAGTACTTTGCCACGACTTTGCCACAACTTTTCAGTACTTTGCCACTCTTTTCATTACTTTGCCACGACTTTGCCACAACTTTTCAGTACTTTGCCACACTTTTCAGTACTTTGCCACACTTTTCAGCACTTTGCCACGACTTTGCAGCACTTTGCCACACTTTTCAGCACTTTGCCACAACTTTTCAGTACTTTGCCACACTTTTCAGTACTTTGCCACGACTTTTCAGCACTTTGCCACAACTTTTCAGTACTTTGCCACACTTTTCAGTACTTTGCCACGACTTTGCAGCACTTTGCCACTCTTTTCAGTACTTTGCCACGACTTTGCCACAACTCTTCAGTACTTTGCCACACTTTTCAGTATTTTGCCACGACTTTTCAGTACTTTGCCACTACTTTTCAACACTTTGCCACAACTTTTCAGTACTTTGCCACGACTTTGCAGTACTTTGCCACTCTTGTCAGTACTTTGCCACGATTTTGCCACAACTCTTCAGTACTTTGCCACACTTTTCAGTACTTTGCCACGACTTTTCAGTACTTTGCCACTACTTTTCAGCATTTTGCCACAACTTTTCAGTACTTTGCCACACTTTTCAGTACTTTGCCACGACTTTGCCACGACTTTTCAGCACTTTGCCACAACTTTTCAGTACTTTGCCACACTTTTCAGTACATTGCCACGACTTTTCAGCACTCGCCACAACTTTTCAGTACTTTGCCACACTTTTCAGCACTTTGCCACGACTTTGCAGCACTTTGCCACGACTTTGCCACAACTCTTCAGTACTTTGCCACACTTTTCAGTACTTTGCCACGACTTTTCAGTACTTTGCCACTACTTTTCAACACTTTGCCACAACTTTTCATTACTTTGCCACGACTTTGCAGCACTTTGCCACACTTTTCAGTACTTTGCTACGACTTTGCCACAACTCTTCAGTACTTTGCCACACTTTTCAGTACTTTGCCACGACTTTTCAGTACTTTGCCACTACTTTTCAGCACTTTGCCACAACTTTTCAGTACTTTGCCACGACTTTGCAGCACTTTGCCACTCTTTTCAGTACTTTGCCACGACTTTGCCACAACTCTTCAGTACTTTGCCACACTTTTCAGTACTTTGCCACGACTTTTCAGTACTTTGCCACTACTTTTCAACACTTTGCCACAACTTTTCATTACTTTGCCACGACTTTGCAGCACTTTGCCACTCTTTTCAGTACTTTGCTACGACTTTGCCACAACTCTTCAGTACTTTGCCACAACTTTTCAGTACTTTGCCACACTTTTCAGTACTTTGCCACGACTTTTTAGCACTTCGCCACAACTTTTCAGTACTTTGCCACACTTTTCAGTACTTTGCCACAACTTTTCAGTACTTTGCCACACTATTCAGTACTTTGCCACGACTTTGCAGCACTTTGCCACGACTTTGCCACAACTCTTCAGTACTTTGCCACACTTTTCAGTACTTTGCCACGACTTTTCAGTACTTTGCCACTACTTTTCAACACTTTGCCACAACTTTTCATTACTTTGCCACGACTTTGCAGCACTTTGCCACACTTTTCAGTACTTTGCTACGACTTTGCCACAACTCTTCAGTACTTTGCCACACTTTTCAGTACTTTGCCACGACTTTTCAGTACTTTGCCACTACTTTTCAGCACTTTGCCACTACTTTTCAGTACTTTGCCACGACTTTGCCACAACTCTTCAGTACTTTGCCACACTTTTCAGTACTTTGCCACGACTTTTCAGTACTTTGCCACTACTTTTCAGCATTTTGCCACAACTTTTCAGTACTTTGCCACACTTTTCAGCACTTTGCCACAACTTTTCAGTACTTTGCCACACTTTTCAGTACTTTGCCACGACTTTGCCACGACTTTTCAGCACTTTGCCACACTTTTCAGTACATTGCCACGACTTTTCAGCACTCGCCACAACTTTTCAGTACTTTGCCACACTTTTCAGCACTTTGCCACGACTTTGCAGCACTTTGCCACAGTTTTCAGCACTTTGCCACAACTTTTCAGTACTTTGCCACTCTTTTCAGTACTTTGCCACGACTTTGCCACAACTCTTCAGTACTTTGCCACACTTTTCAGTACTTTGCCACGACTTTTCAGTACTTTGCCACTACTTTTTAACACTTTGCCACAACTTTTCAGTATTTGCCACGACTTTGCAGCACTTTGCCACTCTTTTCAGTACTTTGCTACAACTTTGCCACAACTCTTCAGTACTTTGCCACACTTTTCAGTACTTTGCCACGACTTTTCAGTACTTTGCCACTACTTTTCAGCACTTTGCCACAACTTTTCAGTACTTTGCCACGACTTTGCAGAACTTTGCCACTCTTTTCAGTACTTTGCCACGACTTTGCCACAACACTTCAGTACTTTGCCACACTTTTCAGTACTTTGCCACGACTTTTCAGTACTTTGCCACTACTTTTCAACACTTTGCCACAACTTTTCAGTACTTTGCCACGACTTTGCAGCACTTTGCCACTCTTTTCAGTACTTTGCTACGACTTTGCCACAACTCTTCAGTACTTTGCCACACTTTTCAGTACTTTGCCACGACTTTTCAGTACTTTGCCACACTATTCAGTACTTTGCCACGACTTTGCAGCACTTTGCCTCATTTTCAGCACTTTGCAACAACTTTTCAGTACTTTGCCACTCTTTTCAGAACTTTGCCACGACTTTTCAGCACTTCGCCACTACTTTTCAGTACTTTGCCACGACTTTGCCACAACTCTTCAGTACTTTGCCACACTTTTCAGTACTTTGCCACGACTTTTCAGTACTTTGCCACTACTTTTCAGCATTTTGCCACAACTTTTCAGTACTTTGCCACACTTTTCAGCACTTTGCCACAACTTTTCAGTACTTTGCCACACTTTTCAGTACTTTGCCACGACTTTGCCACGACTTTTCAGCACTTTGCCACACTTTTCAGTACATTGCCACGACTTTTCAGCACTCACCACAACTTTTCAGTACTTTGCCACACTTTTCAGCACTTTGCCACGACTTTGCAGCACTTTGCCACACTTTTCAGCACTTTGCCACAACTTTTCAGTACTTTGCCACTCTTTTCAGTACTTTGCCACGACTTTGCCACAACTCTTCAGTACTTTGCCACACTTTTCAGTACTTTGCCACGACTTTTCAGTACTTTGCCACTACTTTTTAACACTTTGCCACAACTTTTCAGTTATTGCCACAACTTTGCAGCACTTTGCCACTCTTTTCAGTACTTTGCTACAACTTTGCCACAACTCTTCAGTACTTTGCCACACTTTTCAGTACTTTGCCACGACTTTTCAGTACTTTGCCACTACTTTTCAGCACTTTGCCACAACTTTTCAGTACTTTGCCACGACTTTGCAGAACTTTGCCACTCTTTTCAGTACTTTGCCACGACTTTGCCACAACACTTCAGTACTTTGCCACACTTTTCAGTACTTTGCCACGACTTTTCAGTACTTTGCCACTACTTTTCAACACTTTGCCACAACTTTTCAGTACTTTGCCACGACTTTGCAGCACTTTGCCACTCTTTTCAGTACTTTGCTACGACTTTGCCACAACTCTTCAGTACTTTGCCACACTTTTCAGTATTTTGCCACGACTTTTCAGTACTTTGCCACTACTTTTCAGCACATTGCCACAACTTTTCAGTACTTTGCCACACTTTTCAGCACTTTGCCACAACTTTTCTGTACTTTGCCACACTTTTCAGCACTTTGCCACTACTTTTCAGTACTTTGCCACACTTTTCAGTACTTTGCCACGACTTTGCCACAACTTTTCATTACTTTGCCACTCCATTCAGTACTTTGCCACGACTTTGCCACAACTTTTCAGTACTTTGCCACACTTTTCAGTACTTTGCCACGACTTTGCCACAACTTTTCAGTACTTTGCCACTCTTTTCATTACTTTGCCACGACTTTGCCACAACTTTTCAGTACTTTGCCACACTTTTCAGTACTTTGCCACACTTTTCAGCACTTTGCCACGACTTTGCAGCACTTTGCCACACTTTTCAGCACTTTGCCACAACTTTTCAGTACTTTGCCACACTTTTCAGTACTTTGCCACGACTTTTCAGCACTTTGCCACAACTTTTCAGTACTTTGCCACTCTTGTCAGTACTTTGCCACGATTTTGCCACAACTCTTCAGTACTTTGCCACACTTTTCAGTACTTTGCCACACTTTTCAGTACTTTGCCACGACTTTGCCACAACTTTTCATTACTTTGCCACTCCTTTCAGTACTTTGCCACGACTTTGCCACAACTTTTCAGTACTTTGCCACACTTTTCAGTACTTTGCCACGACTTTGCCACAACTTTTCAGTACTTTGCCACACTTTTCAGCACTTTGCCACAACTTTTCAGTACTTTGCCACACTTTTCAGTACTTTGCCACGACTTTGCCACGACTTTTCAGCACTTTGCCACACTTTTCAGTACATTGCCACGACTTTTCAGCACTCGCCACAACTTTTCAGTACTTTGCCACACTTTTCAGCACTTTGCCACGACTTTGCAGCACTTTGCCACACTTTTCAGCACTTTGCCACAACTTTTCAGTACTTTGCCACTCTTTTCAGTACTTTGCCACGACTTTGCCACAACTCTTCAGTACTTTGCCACACTTTTCAGTACTTTGCCACGACTTTTCAGTACTTTGCCACTACTTTTTAACACTTTGCCACAACTTTTCAGTATTTGCCACGACTTTGCAGCACTTTGCCACTCTTTTCAGTACTTTGCTACAACTTTGCCACAACTCTTCAGTACTTTGCCACACTTTTCAGTACTTTGCCACGACTTTTCAGTACTTTGCCACTACTTTTCAGCACTTTGCCACAACTTTTCAGTACTTTGCCACGACTTTGCAGAACTTTGCCACTCTTTTCAGTACTTTGCCACGACTTTGCCACAACACTTCAGTACTTTGCCACACTTTTCAGTACTTTGCCACGACTTTTCAGTACTTTGCCACTACTTTTCAACACTTTGCCACAACTTTTCAGTACTTTGCCACGACTTTGCAGCACTTTGCCACTCTTTTCAGTACTTTGCTACGACTTTGCCACAACTCTTCAGTACTTTGCCACACTTTTCAGTACTTTGCCACGACTTTTCAGTACTTTGCCACTACTTTTCAGCACATTGCCACAACTTTTCAGTACTTTGCCACACTTTTCAGCACTTTGCCACAACTTTTCTGTACTTTGCCACACTTTTCAGCACTTTGCCACTACTTTTCAGTACTTTGCCACACTTTCTGTACTTTGCCACGACTTTGCCACAACTTTTCATTACTTTGCCACTCCTTTCAGTACTTTGCCACGACTTTGCCACAACTTTTCAGTACTTTGCCACACTTTTCAGTACTTTGCCACGACTTTGCCACAACTTTTCAGTACTTTGCCACTCTTTTCATTACTTTGCCACGACTTTGCCACAACTTTTCAGTACTTTGCCACACTTTTCAGTACTTTGCCACACTTTTCAGCACTTTGCCACGACTTTGCAGCACTTTGCCACACTTTTCAGCACTTTGCCACAACTTCTCAGTACTTTGCCACACTTTTCAGTACTTTGCCACGACTTTTCAGCACTTTGCCACAACTTTTCAGTACTTTGCCACTCTTGTCAGTACTTTGCCACGATTTTGCCACAACTCTTCAGTACTTTGCCACACTTTTCAGTACTTTGCCACACTTTTCAGTACTTTGCCACGACTTTGCCACAACTTTTCATTACTTTGCCACTCCTTTCAGTACTTTGCCACGACTTTGCCACAACTTTTCAGTACTTTGCCACACTTTTCAGTACTTTGCCACGACTTTGCCACAACTTTTCAGTACTTTGCCACTCTTTTCATTACTTTGCCACGACTTTGCCACAACTTTTCAGTACTTTGCCACACTTTTCAGTACTTTGCCACACTTTTCAGCACTTTGCCACGACTTTGCAGCACTTTGCCACACTTTTCAGCACTTTGCCACAACTTTTCAGTACTTTGCCACACTTTTCAGTACTTTGCCACGACTTTTCAGCACTTTGCCACAACTTTTCAGTACTTTGCCACACTTTTCAGTACTTTGCCACGACTTTGCAGCACTTTGCCACTCTTTTCAGTACTTTGCCACGACTTTGCCACAACTCTTCAGTACTTTGCCACACTTTTCAGTATTTTGCCACGACTTTTCAGTACTTTGCCACTACTTTTCAACACTTTGCCACAACTTTTCAGTACTTTGCCACGACTTTGCAGTACTTTGCCACTCTTGTCAGTACTTTGCCACGATTTTGCCACAACTCTTCAGTACTTTGCCACACTTTTCAGTACTTTGCCACGACTTTTCAGTACTTTGCCACTACTTTTCAGCATTTTGCCACAACTTTTCAGTACTTTGCCACACTTTTCAGTACTTTGCCACGACTTTGCCACGACTTTTCAGCACTTTGCCACAACTTTTCAGTACTTTGCCACACTTTTCAGTACATTGCCACGACTTTTCAGCACTCGCCACAACTTTTCAGTACTTTGCCACACTTTTCAGCACTTTGCCACGACTTTGCAGCACTTTGCCACGACTTTGCCACAACTCTTCAGTACTTTGCCACACTTTTCAGTACTTTGCCACGACTTTTCAGTACTTTGCCACTACTTTTCAACACTTTGCCACAACTTTTCATTACTTTGCCACGACTTTGCAGCACTTTGCCACACTTTTCAGTACTTTGCTACGACTTTGCCACAACTCTTCAGTACTTTGCCACACTTTTCAGTACTTTGCCACGACTTTTCAGTACTTTGCCACTACTTTTCAGCACTTTGCCACAACTTTTCAGTACTTTGCCACGACTTTGCAGCACTTTGCCACTCTTTTCAGTACTTTGCCACGACTTTGCCACAACTCTTCAGTACTTTGCCACACTTTTCAGTACTTTGCCACGACTTTTCAGTACTTTGCCACTACTTTTCAACACTTTGCCACAACTTTTCATTACTTTGCCACGACTTTGCAGCACTTTGCCACTCTTTTCAGTACTTTGCTACGACTTTGCCACAACTCTTCAGTACTTTGCCACAACTTTTCAGTACTTTGCCACACTTTTCAGTACTTTGCCACGACTTTTTAGCACTTCGCCACAACTTTTCAGTACTTTGCCACACTTTTCAGTACTTTGCCACAACTTTTCAGTACTTTGCCACACTATTCAGTACTTTGCCACGACTTTGCAGCACTTTGCCACGACTTTGCCACAACTCTTCAGTACTTTGCCACACTTTTCAGTACTTTGCCACGACTTTTCAGTACTTTGCCACTACTTTTCAACACTTTGCCACAACTTTTCATTACTTTGCCACGACTTTGCAGCACTTTGCCACACTTTTCAGTACTTTGCTACGACTTTGCCACAACTCTTCAGTACTTTGCCACACTTTTCAGTACTTTGCCACGACTTTTCAGTACTTTGCCACTACTTTTCAGCACTTTGCCACTACTTTTCAGTACTTTGCCACGACTTTGCCACAACTCTTCAGTACTTTGCCACACTTTTCAGTACTTTGCCACGACTTTTCAGTACTTTGCCACTACTTTTCAGCATTTTGCCACAACTTTTCAGTACTTTGCCACACTTTTCAGCACTTTGCCACAACTTTTCAGTACTTTGCCACACTTTTCTTTACTTTGCCACGACTTTGCCACGACTTTTCAGCACTTTGCCACACTTTTCAGTACATTGCCACGACTTTTCAGCACTCGCCACAACTTTTCAGTACTTTGCCACACTTTTCAGCACTTTGCCACGACTTTGCAGCACTTTGCCACAGTTTTCAGCACTTTGCCACAACTTTTCAGTACTTTGCCACTCTTTTCAGTACTTTGCCACGACTTTGCCACAACTCTTCAGTACTTTGCCACACTTTTCAGTACTTTGCCACGACTTTTCAGTACTTTGCCACAACTTTTCAGTACTTTGCCACACTTTTCAGTACTTTGCCACGACTTTTTAGCACTTCGCCACAACTTTTCAGTACTTTGCCACACTTTTCAGTACTTTGCCACAACTTTTCAGTACTTTGCCACACTATTCAGTACTTTGCCACGACTTTGCAGCACTTTGCCACGACTTTGCCACAACTCTTCAGTACTTTGCCACACTTTTCAGTACTTTGCCACGACTTTTCAGTACTTTGCCACTACTTTTCAACACTTTGCCACAACTTTTCATTACTTTGCCACGACTTTGCAGCACTTTGCCACACTTTTCAGTACTTTGCTACGACTTTGCCACAACTCTTCAGTACTTTGCCACACTTTTCAGTACTTTGCCACGACTTTTCAGTACTTTGCCACTACTTTTCAGCACTTTGCCACTACTTTTCAGTACTTTGCCACGACTTTGCCACAACTCTTCAGTACTTTGCCACACTTTTCAGTACTTTGCCACGACTTTTCAGTACTTTGCCACTACTTTTCAGCATTTTGCCACAACTTTTCAGTACTTTGCCACACTTTTCAGCACTTTGCCACAACTTTTCAGTACTTTGCCACACTTTTCTTTACTTTGCCACGACTTTGCCACGACTTTTCAGCACTTTGCCACACTTTTCAGTACATTGCCACGACTTTTCAGCACTCGCCACAACTTTTCAGTACTTTGCCACACTTTTCAGCACTTTGCCACGACTTTGCAGCACTTTGCCACAGTTTTCAGCACTTTGCCACAACTTTTCAGTACTTTGCCACTCTTTTCAGTACTTTGCCACGACTTTGCCACAACTCTTCAGTACTTTGCCACACTTTTCAGTACTTTGCCACGACTTTTCAGTACTTTGCCACTACTTTTTAACACTTTGCCACAACTTTTCAGTATTTGCCACGACTTTGCAGCACTTTGCCACTCTTTTCAGTACTTTGCTACAACTTTGCCACAACTCTTCAGTACTTTGCCACACTTTTCAGTACTTTGCCACGACTTTTCAGTACTTTGCCACTACTTTTCAGCACTTTGCCACAACTTTTCAGTACTTTGCCACGACTTTGCAGAACTTTGCCACTCTTTTCAGTACTTTGCCACGACTTTGCCACAACACTTCAGTACTTTGCCACACTTTTCAGTACTTTGCCACGACTTTTCAGTACTTTGCCACTACTTTTCAACACTTTGCCACAACTTTTCAGTACTTTGCCACGACTTTGCAGCACTTTGCCACTCTTTTCAGTACTTTGCTACGACTTTGCCACAACTCTTCAGTACTTTGCCACACTTTTCAGTACTTTGCCACGACTTTTCAGTACTTTGCCACACTATTCAGTACTTTGCCACGACTTTGCAGCACTTTGCCTCATTTTCAGCACTTTGCAACAACTTTTCAGTACTTTGCCACTCTTTTCAGAACTTTGCCACGACTTTTCAGCACTTCGCCACTACTTTTCAGTACTTTGCCACGACTTTGCCACAACTCTTCAGTACTTTGCCACACTTTTCAGTACTTTGCCACGACTTTTCAGTACTTTGCCACTACTTTTCAGCATTTTGCCACAACTTTTCAGTACTTTGCCACACTTTTCAGCACTTTGCCACAACTTTTCAGTACTTTGCCACACTTTTCAGTACTTTGCCACGACTTTGCCACGACTTTTCAGCACTTTGCCACACTTTTCAGTACATTGCCACGACTTTTCAGCACTCGCCACAACTTTTCAGTACTTTGCCACACTTTTCAGCACTTTGCCACGACTTTGCAGCACTTTGCCACACTTTTCAGCACTTTGCCACAACTTTTCAGTACTTTGCCACTCTTTTCAGTACTTTGCCACGACTTTGCCACAACTCTTCAGTACTTTGCCACACTTTTCAGTACTTTGCCACGACTTTTCAGTACTTTGCCACTACTTTTTAACACTTTGCCACAACTTTTCAGTTATTGCCACGACTTTGCAGCACTTTGCCACTCTTTTCAGTACTTTGCTACAACTTTGCCACAACTCTTCAGTACTTTGCCACACTTTTCAGTACTTTGCCACGACTTTTCAGTACTTTGCCACTACTTTTCAGCACTTTGCCACAACTTTTCAGTACTTTGCCACGACTTTGCAGAACTTTGCCACTCTTTTCAGTACTTTGCCACGACTTTGCCACAACACTTCAGTACTTTGCCACACTTTTCAGTACTTTGCCACGACTTTTCAGTACTTTGCCACTACTTTTCAACACTTTGCCACAACTTTTCAGTACTTTGCCACGACTTTGCAGCACTTTGCCACTCTTTTCAGTACTTTGCTACGACTTTGCCACAACTCTTCAGTACTTTGCCACACTTTTCAGTATTTTGCCACGACTTTTCAGTACTTTGCCACTACTTTTCAGCACATTGCCACAACTTTTCAGTACTTTGCCACACTTTTCAGCACTTTGCCACAACTTTTCTGTACTTTGCCACACTTTTCAGCACTTTGCCACTACTTTTCAGTACTTTGCCACACTTTTCAGTACTTTGCCACGACTTTGCCACAACTTTTCATTACTTTGCCACTCCTTTCAGTACTTTGCCACGACTTTGCCACAACTTTTCAGTACTTTGCCACACTTTTCAGTACTTTGCCACGACTTTGCCACAACTTTTCAGTACTTTGCCACTCTTTTCATTAATTTGCCACGACTTTGCCACAACTTTTCAGTACTTTGCCACACTTTTCAGTACTTTGCCACACTTTTCAGCACTTTGCCACGACTTTGCAGCACTTTGCCACACTTTTCAGCACTTTGCCACAACTTTTCAGTACTTTGCCACACTTTTCAGTACTTTGCCACGACTTTTCAGCACTTTGCCACAACTTTTCAGTACTTTGCCACTCTTGTCAGTACTTTGCCACGATTTTGCCACAACTCTTCAGTACTTTGCCACACTTTTCAGTACTTTGCCACACTTTTCAGTACTTTGCCACGACTTTGCCACAACTTTTCATTACTTTGCCACTCCTTTCAGTACTTTGCCACGACTTTGCCACAACTTTTCAGTACTTTGCCACACTTTTCAGTACTTTGCCACGACTTTGCCACAACTTTTCAGTACTTTGCCACACTTTTCAGCACTTTGCCACAACTTTTCAGTACTTTGCCACACTTTTCAGTACTTTGCCACGACTTTGCCACGACTTTTCAGCACTTTGCCACACTTTTCAGTACATTGCCACGACTTTTCAGCACTCGCCACAACTTTTCAGTACTTTGCCACACTTTTCAGCACTTTGCCACGACTTTGCAGCACTTTGCCACACTTTTCAGCACTTTGCCACAACTTTTCAGTACTTTGCCACTCTTTTCAGTACTTTGCCACGACTTTGCCACAACTCTTCAGTACTTTGCCACACTTTTCAGTACTTTGCCACGACTTTTCAGTACTTTGCCACTACTTTTTAACACTTTGCCACAACTTTTCAGTATTTGCCACGACTTTGCAGCACTTTGCCACTCTTTTCAGTACTTTGCTACAACTTTGCCACAACTCTTCAGTACTTTGCCACACTTTTCAGTACTTTGCCACGACTTTTCAGTACTTTGCCACTACTTTTCAGCACTTTGCCACAACTTTTCAGTACTTTGCCACGACTTTGCAGAACTTTGCCACTCTTTTCAGTACTTTGCCACGACTTTGCCACAACACTTCAGTACTTTGCCACACTTTTCAGTACTTTGCCACGACTTTTCAGTACTTTGCCACTACTTTTCAACACTTTGCCACAACTTTTCAGTACTTTGCCACGACTTTGCAGCACTTTGCCACTCTTTTCAGTACTTTGCTACGACTTTGCCACAACTCTTCAGTACTTTGCCACACTTTTCAGTACTTTGCCACGACTTTTCAGTACTTTGCCACTACTTTTCAGCACATTGCCACAACTTTTCAGTACTTTGCCACACTTTTCAGCACTTTGCCACAACTTTTCTGTACTTTGCCACACTTTTCAGCACTTTGCCACTACTTTTCAGTACTTTGCCACACTTTCTGTACTTTGCCACGACTTTGCCACAACTTTTCATTACTTTGCCACTCCTTTCAGTACTTTGCCACGACTTTGCCACAACTTTTCAGTACTTTGCCACACTTTTCAGTACTTTGCCACGACTTTGCCACAACTTTTCAGTACTTTGCCACTCTTTTCATTACTTTGCCACGACTTTGCCACAACTTTTCAGTACTTTGCCACACTTTTCAGTACTTTGCCACACTTTTCAGCACTTTGCCACGACTTTGCAGCACTTTGCCACACTTTTCAGCACTTTGCCACAACTTTTCAGTACTTTGCCACACTTTTCAGTACTTTGCCACGACTTTTCAGCACTTTGCCACAACTTTTCAGTACTTTGCCACTCTTGTCAGTACTTTGCCACGATTTTGCCACAACTCTTCAGTACTTTGCCACACTTTTCAGTACTTTGCCACACTTTTCAGTACTTTGCCACGACTTTGCCACAACTTTTCATTACTTTGCCACTCCTTTCAGTACTTTGCCACGACTTTGCCACAACTTTTCAGTACTTTGCCACACTTTTCAGTACTTTGCCACGACTTTGTCACAACTTTTCAGTACTTTGCCACTCTTTTCATTACTTTGCCACGACTTTGCCACAACTTTTCAGTACTTTGCCACACTTTTCAGTACTTTGCCACACTTTTCAGCACTTTGCCACGACTTTGCAGCACTTTGCCACACTTTTCAGCACTTTGCCACAACTTTTCAGTACTTTGCCACACTTTTCAGTACTTTGCCACGACTTTTCAGCACTTTGCCACAACTTTTCAGTACTTTGCCACACTTTTCAGTACTTTGCCACGACTTTGCAGCACTTTGCCACTCTTTTCAGTACTTTGCCACGACTTTGCCACAACTCTTCAGTACTTTGCCACACTTTTCAGTATTTTGCCACGACTTTTCAGTACTTTGCCACTACTTTTCAACACTTTGCCACAACTTTTCAGTACTTTGCCACGACTTTGCAGTACTTTGCCACTCTTGTCAGTACTTTGCCACGATTTTGCCACAACTCTTCAGTACTTTGCCACACTTTTCAGTACTTTGCCACGACTTTTCAGTAATTTGCCACTACTTTTCAGCATTTTGCCACAACTTTTCAGTACTTTGCCACACTTTTCAGTACTTTGCCACGACTTTGCCACGACTTTTCAGCACTTTGCCACAACTTTTCAGTACTTTGCCACACGTTTCAGTACATTGCCACGACTTTTCAGCACTCGCCACAACTTTTCAGTACTTTGCCACACTTTTCAGCACTTTGCCACGACTTTGCAGCACTTTGCCACGACTTTGCCACAACTCTTCAGTACTTTGCCACACTTTTCAGTACTTTGCCACGACTTTTCAGTACTTTGCCACTACTTTTCAACACTTTGCCACAACTTTTCATTACTTTGCCACGACTTTGCAGCACTTTGCCACACTTTTCAGTACTTTGCTACGACTTTGCCACAACTCTTCAGTACTTTGCCACACTTTTCAGTACTTTGCCACGACTTTTCAGTACTTTGCCACTACTTTTCAGCACTTTGCCACAACTTTTCAGTACTTTGCCACGACTTTGCAGCACTTTGCCACTCTTTTCAGTACTTTGCCACGACTTTGCCACAACTCTTCAGTACTTTGCCACACTTTTCAGTACTTTGCCACGACTTTTCAGTACTTTGCCACTACTTTTCAACACTTTGCCACAACTTTTCATTACTTTGCCACGACTTTGCAGCACTTTGCCACTCTTTTCAGTACTTTGCTACGACTTTGCCACAACTCTTCAGTACTTTGCCACAACTTTTCAGTACTTTGCCACACTTTTCAGTACTTTGCCACGACTTTTTAGCACTTCGCCACAACTTTTCAGTACTTTGCCACACTTTTCAGTACTTTGCCACAACTTTTCAGTACTTTGCCACACTATTCAGTACTTTGCCACGACTTTGCAGCACTTTGCCACGACTTTGCCACAACTCTTCAGTACTTTGCCACACTTTTCAGTACTTTGCCACGACTTTTCAGTACTTTGCCACTACTTTTCAACACTTTGCCACAACTTTTCATTACTTTGCCACGACTTTGCAGCACTTTGCCACACTTTTCAGTACTTTGCTACGACTTTGCCACAACTCTTCAGTACTTTGCCACACTTTTCAGTACTTTGCCACGACTTTTCAGTACTTTGCCACTACTTTTCAGCACTTTGCCACAACTTTTCAGTACTTTGCCACGACTTTGCAGCACTTTGCCACTCTTTTCAGTACTTTGCCACGACTTTGCCACAACTCTTCAGTACTTTGCCACACTTTTCAGTACTTTGCCACGACTTTTCAGTACTTTGCCACTACTTTTCAACACTTTGCCACAACTTTTCATTACTTTGCCACGACTTTGCAGCACTTTGCCACTCTTTTCAGTACTTTGCTACGACTTTGCCACAACTCTTCAGTACTTTGCCACAACTTTTCAGTACTTTGCCACACTTTTCAGTACTTTGCCACGACTTTTTAGCACTTCGCCACAACTTTTCAGTACTTTGCCACACTTTTCAGTACTTTGCCACAACTTTTCAGTACTTTGCCACACTATTCAGTACTTTGCCACGACTTTGCAGCACTTTGCCTCATTTTCAGCACTTTGCAACAACTTTTCAGTACTTTGCCACTCTTTTCAGAACTTTGCCACGACTTTTCAGCACTTCGCCACTACTTTTCAGTACTTTGCCACGACTTTGCCACAACTCTTCAGTACTTTGCCACACTTTTCAGTACTTTGCCACGACTTTTCAGTACTTTGCCACTACTTTTCAGCATTTTGCCACAACTTTTCAGTACTTTGCCACAACTTTTCAGTACTTTGCCACACTTTTCAGTACTTTGCCACGACTTTGCCACGACTTATCAGCACTTTGCCACACTTTTCAGTACTTTGCCACGACTTTTCAGCACTCGCCACAACTTTTCAGTACTTTGCCACACTTTTCAGCACTTTGCCACGACTTTGCAGCACTTTGCCACACTTTTCAGCACTTTGCCACAACTTTTCAGTACTTTGCCACTCTTTTCAGTACTTTGCCACGACTTTGCCACAACTCTTCAGTACTTTGCCACACTTTTCAGTACTTTGCCACGACTTTTCAGTACTTTGCCACTACTTTTTAACACTTTGCCACAACTTTTCAGTATTTGCCACGACTTTGCAGCACTTTGCCACTCTTTTCAGTACTTTGCTACAACTTTGCCACAACTCTTCAGTACTTTGCCACACTTTTCAGTACTTTGCCACGACTTTTCAGTACTTTGCCACTACTTTTCAGCAATTTGCCACAACTTTTCAGTACTTTGCCACGACTTTGCAGAACTTTGCCACTCTTTTCAGTACTTTGCCACGACTTTGCCACAACACTTCAGTACTTTGCCACACTTTTCAGTACTTTGCCACGACTTTTCAGTACTTTGCCACTACTTTTCAACACTTTGCCACAACTTTTCAGTACTTTGCCACGACTTTGCAGCACTTTGCCACTCTTTTCAGTACTTTGCAAAGACTTTGCCACAACTCTTCAGTACTTTGCCACACTTTTCAGTACTTTGCCACGACTTTTCAGTACTTTGCCACTACTTTTCAGCACATTGCCACAACTTTTCAGTACTTTGCCACACTTTTCAGCACTTTGCCACAACTTTTCTGTACTTTGCCACACTTTTCAGCACTTTGCCACTACTTTTCAGTACTTTGCCACACTTTTCAGTACTTTGCCACGACTTTGCCACAACTTTTCATTACTTTGCCACTCCTTTCAGTACTTTGCCACGACTTTGCCACAATTTTTCAGTACTTTGCCACACTTTTCAGTACTTTGCCACGACTTTGCCACAACTTTTCAGTACTTTGCCACTCTTTTCATTACTTTGCCACGACTTTGCCACAACTTTTCAGTACTTTGCCACACTTTTCAGTACTTTGCCACACTTTTCAGCACTTTGCCACGACTTTGCAGCACTTTGCCACACTTTTCAGCACTTTGCCACAACTTTTCAGTACTTTGCCACACTTTTCAGTACTTTGCCACGACTTTTCAGCACTTTGCCACAACTTTTCAGTACTTTGCCACTCTTGTCAGTACTTTGCCACGATTTTGCCACAACTCTTCAGTACTTTGCCACACTTTTCAGTACTTTGCCACACTTTTCAGTACTTTGCCACGACTTTGCCACAACTTTTCATTACTTTGCCACTCCTTTCAGTACTTTGCCACGACTTTGCCACAACTTTTCAGTACTTTGCCACACTTTTCAGTACTTTGCCACGACTTTGCCACAACTTTTCAGTACTTTGCCACACTTTTCAGCACTTTGCCACAACTTTTCAGTACTTTGCCACACTTTTCAGTACTTTGCCACGACTTTTCAGCACTTTGCCACAACTTTTCAGTACTTTGCCACTCTTGTCAGTACTTTGCCACGATTTTGCCACAACTCTTCAGTACTTTGCCACAAAATTTCAGTACTTTGCCACACTTTTCAGTACTTTGCCACGACTTTGCCACAACTTTTCAGTACTTTGCCACTCTTTTCAGTACTTTGCCACGACTTTGCCACAACTTTTCAGTACTTTGCCACACTTTTCAGTACTTTGCCACAACTTTTCAGTACTTTGCCACTCTTTTCAGTACTTTGCCACGACTTTGCCACACTTTTCAGTACTTTGCACACTTTTCAGCACTTTGCCACAACTTTTCAGTCCTTTGCCACACTTTTCAGCACTTTGCCACGACTTTGCAGCACTTTGCCACACTTTTCAGCACTTTGCCACAACTTTTCAGTACTTTGCCACACTTTTCAGTACTTTGCCACGACTTTTCAGCGCTTTGCCACTACTTTTCAGCACTTTGCCACAACTTTTCAGTACTTTGCCACACTTTTCAGCACTTTGCCACAACTTTTCTGTACTTTGCCACACTTTTCAGCACTTTGCCACTACTTTTCAGTACTTTGCCACACTTGTCAATACTTTGCCACGACTTTTCAGCACTTCGCCACAAAATTTCAGTACTTTGCCATACTTTTCAGTACTTTGCCACGACTTTGCCACAACTTTTCAGTACTTTGCCACTCTTTTCAGTACTTTGCCACACTTTTCAGTACTTTGCCACACTTTTCAGTACTTTGCCACGACTTTGCCACAACTTTTGAGTACTTTGCCACTCTTTTCAGTACTTTGCCATGTCTTTGCCACAACTTTTCAGTACTTTGCCACACTTTTCAGTACTTTGCACACTTTTCAGCACTTTGCCACAACTTTTCAGTACTTTGCCACACTTTTCAGCACTTTGCCACGACTTTGCAGCATTTTGCCACTCTTTTCAGCACTTTGCCACTACTTTTCAGTACTTTGCTACACTTTTCAGTACTTTGCCACAACTTTTCAGTACTTTGCCACACTTTTCAGTACTTTGCCACGACTTTTCAGTACTTTGCCACACTTTTCAGTTCTTTGCCACGACTTTGCAGCCACTCTTTTCAGTACTTTGCCACGACTTTGCCACAACTCATCAGTACTTTGCCACACTTTTCAGTACTTTGCAACGACTTTTCAGCACTTTGCCACAACTTTTCAGTACTTTGTCACACTTTTCATTACTTTGCCACGACTTTGCCACGACTTTTCAGTACTTTGCCACTACTTTTCAGAACTTTGCCACAACTTTTCAGTACTATGCCACACTTTTCAGCACTTTGCCACAACTTTTCAGTACTTTGCCACACTTTTCAGCACTTTGCCACAACTTTTCAGTACTTTGCCACACTTTTCAGTACTTTGCCACGACTTTGCAGCACTTTGCCACTACTTTTCAGTACTTTGCCACACTTTTCAGTACTTTGCACGACTTTTCAGTACTTTGCCACACTTTTCAGTACTTTGCCACGACTTTTCAGCACTTCGCCACAACTTTTCAGTACTTTGCCACACTTTTCAGTACTTTGCCACGACTTTGCCACAACTTTTCAGTACTTTGCCACTCTTTTCAGTACTTTGCCACGACTTTGCCACAACTTTTCAGTACTTTGCCACTCTTTTCAGTACTTGCCACGACTTTGCCACAACTTTTCAGTACTTTGCCACACTTTTCAGTACTTTGCCACTACTTTTCAACACTTTGCCACAACTTTTCACTACTTTGCCACATCTTTGCAGCACTTTGCCACTCTTTTCAGTACTTTGCTACGACTTTGCAACAACTTTTCAGTACTTTGCTACTCTTTTCAGAACTTTGCCACGACTTTTCAGCACTTCGCCACTACTTTTCAGTACTTTGCCACGACTTTGCCACAACTCTTCAGTACTTTGCCACACTTTTCAACACTTTGCCACAACTTTTCAGTACTTTGCCACGACTTTGCAGCACTTTGCCACTCTTTTCAGTACTTTGCTACGACTTTGCCACAACTCTTCAGTACTTTGCCACACTTTTCAGTTCTTTGCCACGACTTTGCAGCCACTCTTTTCAGTACTTTGCCACGACTTTGCCACAACTCGTCAGTACTTTGCCACACTTTTCAGTACTTTGCCACGACTTTTCAGCACTTTGCCACAACTTTTCAGTACTTTGTCACACTTTTCAGTACTTTGCCACGACTTTGCCACGACTTTTCAGTACTTTGCCACTACTTTTCAGAACTTTGCCACAACTTTTCAGTACTTTGCCACACTTTTCAGCACTTTGCCACAACTTTTCAGTACTTTGCCACACTTTTCAGCACTTTGCCACAACTTTTCAGTACTTTGCCACACTTTTCAGTACTTTGCCACGACTTTGCAGCACTTTGCCACTACTTTTCAGTACTTTGCCACAACTTTTCAGTACTTTGCCACACTTTTCAGCACTTTGCCACAACTTTTCAGTACTTTGCCACACTTTTCAGTACTTTGCCACGACTTTGCAGCACTTTGCCACTACTTTTCAGTACTTTGCCACACTTTTCAGTACTTTGCACGACTTTTCAGTACTTTGCCACACTTTTCAGTACTTTGCCACGACTTTTCAGCACTTCGCCACAACTTTTCAGTACTTTGCCACACTTTTCAGTACTTTGCCACGACTTTGCCACAACTTTTCAGTACTTTGCCACTCTTTTCAGTACTTTGCCACGACTTTGCCACAACTTTTCAGTACTTTGCCACTCTTTTCAGTACTTGCCACGACTTTGCCACAACTTTTCAGTACTTTGCCACACTTTTCAGTACTTTGCCACTACTTTTCAACACTTTGCCACAACTTTTCACTACTTTGCCACGACTTTGCAGCACTTTGCCACTCTTTTCAGTACTTTGCTACGACTTTGCAACAACTTTTCAGTACTTTGCCACTCTTTTCAGTACTTTGCCACGACTTTTCAGCACTTCGCCACTACTTTTCAGTACTTTGCCACGACTTTGCCACAACTCTTCAGTACTTTGCCACACTTTTCAACACTTTGCCACAACTTTTCAGTACTTTGCCACGACTTTGCAGCACTTTGCCACTCTTTTCAGTACTTTGCTACGACTTTGCCACAACTCTTCAGTACTTTGCCACACTTTTCAGTATTTTGCCACGACTTTTCAGTACTTTGCCACTACTTTTCAGCACTTTGCCACAACTTTTCAGTACTTTGCCACACTTTTCAGCACTTTGCCACAACTTTTCTGTACTTTGCCACACTTTTCAGCACTTTGCCACTACTTTTCAGTACTTTGCCACACTTTTCAGTACTTTGCCACGACTTTTCAGCACTTCGCCACAAAATTTCAGTACTTTGCCACACTTTTCAGTACTTTGCCACGACTTTGCCACAACTTTTCAGTACTAGCCACTCTTTTCAGTACTTTGCCACGACTTTGCCACAACTTTTCAGTACTTTGCCACACTTTTCAGTACTTTGCCACGACTTTGCCACAACTTTTCAGTACTTTGCCACTCTTTTCAGTACTTTGCCACGACTTTGCCACAACTTTTCAGTACTTTGCCACACTTTTCAGTACTTTGCACACTTTTCAGCACTTTGCCACAACTTTTCAGTCCTTTGCCACACTTTTCAGCACTTTGCCACGACTTTGCAGTACTTTGCCACACTTTTCAGCACTTTGCCACAACTTTTCAGTACTTTGCCACACTTTTCAGTACTTTGCCATGACTTTTCAGCACTTTGCCACTACTTTTCAGCACTTTGCCACAACTTTTCAGTACTTTGCCACACTTTTCAGCACTTTGCCACAACTTTTCTGTACTTTGCCACACATTTCAGCACTTTGCCACTACTTTTCAGTACTTTGCCACACTTTTCAGTACTTTGCCACGACTTTTCAGCACTTCGCCACAAAATTTCAGTACTTTGCCACACTTTTCAGTACTTTGCCACGACTTTGCCACAACTTTTCAGTACTTTGCCACTCTTTTCAGTACTTTGCCACGACTTTGCCACAACTTTTCAGTACTTTGCCACACTTTTCAGTACTTTGCCACGACTTTGCCACAACTTTTCAGTACTTTGCCACTCTTTTCAGTACTTTGCCACGTCTTTGCCACAACTTTTCAGTACTTTGCCACACTTTTCAGTACTTTGCACACTTTTCAGCACTTTGCCACAACTTTTCAGTCCTTTGCCACACTTTTCAGCACTTTGCCACGACTTTGCAGCACTTTGCCACACTTTTCAGCACTTTGCCACAACTTTTCAGTACTTTGCCACACTTTTCAGTACTTTGCCACGACTTTTCAGCACTTCGCCACTACTTTTCAGTACTTTGCTACACTTTTCAGTACTTTGCCACAACTTTTCAGTACTTTGCCACACTTTTCAGTACTTTGCCACGACTTTTCAGCACTTCGCCACTACTTTTCAGTACTTTGCTACACTTTTCAGTACTTGCCACACTTTTCAGTTCTTTGCCACGACTTTGTAGCCACTCTTTTCAGTACTTTGCCACGACTTTGCCACAACTCGTCAGTACTTTGCCACACTTTTCAGTACTTTGCCACGACTTTTCAGCACTTTGCCACAACTTTTCAGTACTTTGTCACACTTTTCAGTACTTTGCCACGACTTTGCCACGACTTTTCAGTACTTTGCCACTACTTTTCAGAACTTTGCCACAACTTTTCAGTACTTTGCCACACTTTTCAGCACTTTCCCACAATTTTTCAGTACTTTGCCACACTTTTCAGCACTTTGCCACAACTTTTCAGTACTTTGCCACACTTTTCAGTACTTTGCCACGACTTTGCAGCACTTTGCCACTGCTTTTCAGTACTTTGCCACGACTTTTCAGTACTTTGCCACTACTTTTCAGCACTTTGCCACAACTTTTCAGTACTTTGTCGCGACTTTGCAGCACTTTGCCACTCTTTTCAGTACTTTGCCACGACTTTGCCACAACTCTTCAGTACTTGGCCACACTTTTCAGTACTTTGCCACGACTTTTCAGTACTTTGCCACTACTTTTCAACACTTTGCCACAACTTTTCAGTACTTTGCCCGACTTTGCAGCACTTTGCCACTCTTTTCAGTACTTTGCTACGACTTTGCCACAACTCTTCAGTACTTTGCCACACTTTTCAGTACTTTGCCACGACTTTTCATTACTTTGCCACTACTTTTCAGCACTTTGCCACAACTTTTCAGTACTTTGCCACACTTTTCAGCACTTTGCCACAACTTTTCTGTACTTTGCCACACTTTTCAGCACTTTGCCACTACTTTTCAGTACTTTGCCACACTTTTCAGTACTTTGCCACGACTTTTCAGCACTTCGCCACAAAATTTCAGTACTTTGCCACACTTTTCAGTACTTTGCCACGACTTTGCCACAACTTTTCAGTACTTTGCCACTCTTTTCAGTACTTTGCCACGACTTTGCCACAACTTTTCAGTACTTTGCCACACTTTTCAGTACTTTGCCACAACTTTTCAATACTTTGCCACTCTTTTCAGTACTTTGCCACGACTTTGCCACAACTTTTCAGTACTTTGCCACACTTTTCAGTACTTTGCACACTTTTCAGCACTTTGCCACAACTTTTCAGTCCTTTGCCACACTTTTCAGCACTTTGCCACGACTTTGCAGCACTTTGCCACACTTTTCAGCACTTTGCCACAACTTTTCAGTACTTTGCCACACTTTTCAGTACTTTGCCACGACTTTTCAGCACTTTGCCACTACTTTTCAGCACTTTGCCACAACTTTGCAGCACTTTGCCACTACTTTTCAGTACTTTGCCACGACTTTTCAGTACTTTGCCACTACTTTTCAGCACTTTGCCACAACTTTTCAGTACTTTGCCACGACTTTGCAGCACTTTGCCACTCTTTTCAGTACTTTGCCACGACTTTGCCACAACTCTTCAGTACTTTGCCACACTTTTCAGTACTTTGCCACGACTTTTCAGTACTTTGCCACTACTTTTCAACACTTTGCCACAACTTTTCAGTACTTTGGCACGACTTTGCAGCACTTTGCCACTCTTTTCAGTACTTTGCTACGACTTTGCCACAACTCTTCAGTACTTTGCCACACTTTTCAGTACTTTGCCACGACTTTTCAGTACTTTGCCACTACTTTTCAGCACTTTGCCACAACTATTCAGTACTTTGCCACACTTTTCAGCACTTTGCCACAACTTTTCTGTACTTTGCCACACTTTTCAGCACTTTGCCACTACTTTTCAGTACTTTGCCACACTTTTCAGTACTTTGCCACGACTTTTCAGCACTTCGCCACAAAATTTCAGTACTTTGCCACACTTTTCAGTACTTTGCCACGACTTTGCCACAACTTTTCAGTACTTTGCCACTCTTTTCAGTACTTTGCCACGACTTTGCCACAACTTTTCAGTACTTTGCCACACTTTTCAGTACTTTGCCACAACTTTTCAGTACTTTGCCACTCTTTTCAGTACTTTGCCACGACTTTGCCACAACTTTTCAGTACTTTGCCACACTTTTCAGTACTTTGCACACTTTTCAGCACTTTGCCACAACTTTTCAGTCCTTTGCCACACTTTTCAACACTTTGCCACGACTTTGCAGCACTTTGCCACACTTTTCAGCACTTTGCCACAACTTTTCAGTACTTTGCCACACTTTTCAGCACTTTGCCACGACTTTGCAGCACTTTGCCACACTTTTCAGCACTTTGCCACAACTTTTCAGTACTTTGCCACACTTTTCAGTACTTTGCCACGACTTTTCAGCACTTCGCCACTACTTTTCAGTACTTTGCTACACTTTTCAGTACTTTGCCACAACTTTTCAGTACTTTGCCACACTTTTCAGTACTTTGCCACGACTTTGCAGCACTTTGCCACACTTTTCAGCACTTTGCAACAACTTTTCAGTACTTTGCCACACTTTTCAGTTCTTTGCCACGACTTTGCAGCCACTCTTTTCAGTACTTTGCCACGACTTTGCCACAACTCGTCAGTACTTTGCCACACTTTTCAGTACTTTGCCACGACTTTTCAGCATTTTGCCACAACTTTTCAGTACTTTGTCACACTTTTCAGTACTTTGCCACGACTTTGCCACGACTTTTCAGTACTTTGCCACTACTTTTCAGAACTTTGCCACAACTTTTCAGTACTTTGCCACACTTTTCAGCACTTTGCCACAACTTTTCAGTACTTTGCCACACTTTTCAGCACTTTGCCACAACTTTTCAGTACTTTGCCACACTTTTCAGTACTTTGCCACGACTTTGCAGCACTTTGCCACTACTTTTCAGTACTTTGCCACACTTTTCAGTACTTTGCACGACTTTTCAGTACTTTGCCACACTTTTCAGTACTTTGCCACGACTTTTCAGCACTTCGCCACAACTTTTCAGTACTTTGCCACACTTTTCAGTACTTTGCCACGACTTTGCCACAACTTTTCAGTACTTTGCCACTCTTTTCAGTACTTTGCCACGACTTTGCACCAACTTTTCAGTACTTTGCCACACTTTTCAGTACTTTGCCACGACTTTTTAGCACTTCGCCACAACTTTTCAGTACTTTGCCACACTTTTCAGTACTTTGCCACAACTTTTCAGTACTTTGCCACACTATTCAGTACTTTGCCACGACTTTGCAGCACTTTGCC
The DNA here is from genome assembly GCF_978046115.1 of Saccoglossus kowalevskii. NCBI lineage: Eukaryota > Metazoa > Hemichordata > Enteropneusta > Harrimaniidae > Saccoglossus > Saccoglossus kowalevskii. The sequence continues at coordinate 26,287 of NW_028188700.1, forward strand.
TCATTTTCAGCACTTTGCAACAACTTTTCAGTACTTTGCCACTCTTTTCAGAACTTTGCCACGACTTTTCAGCCTTCGCCACTACTTTTCAGTACTTTGCCACGACTTTGCCACAACTCTTCATTACTTTGCCACACTTTTCAGTACTTTGCCACGACTTTTCAGTACTTTGCCACTACTTTTCAGCATATTGCCACAACTTTTCAGTACTTTGCCACACTTTTCAGCACTTTGCCACTACTTTTCAGCATATTGCCACAACTTTTCAGTACTTTGCCACACTTTTCAGCACTTTGCCACAACTTTTCAGTACTTTGCCACACTTTTCAGTACTTTGCCACGACTTTGCCACGACTTTTCAGCACTTTGCCACACTTTTCAGTACATTGCCACGACTTTCAGCACTCGCCACAACTTTTCAGTACTTTGCCACACTTTTCAGCACTTTGCCACGACTTTGCAGCACTTTGCCACAATTTTCAGCACTTTGCCACAACTTTTCAGTACTTTGCCACTCTTTTCAGTACTTTGCCACGACTTTGCCACAACTCTTCAGTACTTTGCCACACTTTTCAGTACTTTGCCACGACTTTTCAGTACTTTGCCACTACTTTTCAACACTTTGCCACAAATTTTCAGTATTTGCCACGACTTTGCAGCACTTTGCCACTCTTTTCAGTACTTTGCTACGACTTTGCCACAACTCTTCAGTACTTTGCCACACTTTTCAGTACTTTGCCACGACTTTTCAGTACTTTGCCACTACTTTTCAGCACTTTGCCACAACTTTTCAGTACTTTGCCACGACTTTGCAGCACTTTGCCACTCTTTTCAGTACTTTGCCACGACTTTGCCACAACTCTTCAGTACTTTGCCACACTTTTCAGTACTTTGCCACGACTTTTCAGTACTTTGCCACTACTTTTCAACACTTTGCCACAACTTTTCAGTACTTTGCCACGACTTTGCAGCACTTTGCCACTCTTTTCAGTACTTTGCTACGACTTTGCCACAACTCTTCAGTACTTTGCCACACTTTTCAGTACTTTGCCACGACTTTTCAGTACTTTGCCACTACTTTTCAGCACATTGCCACAACTTTTCAGTACTTTGCCACACTTTTCAGCACTTTGCCACAACTTTTCTGTACTTTGCCACACTTTTCAGCACTTTGCCACTACTTTTCAGTACTTTGCCACACTTTTCAGTACTTTGCCACGACTTTTCAGCACTTCGCCACAAAATTTCAGTACTTTGCCACACTTTTCAGTACTTTGCCACGACTTTGCCACAACTTTTCATTACTTTGCCACTCCTTTCAGTACTTTGCCACGACTTTGCCACAACTTTTCAGTACTTTGCCACACTTTTCAGTACTTTGCCACGACTTTGCCACAACTTTTCATTACTTTGCCACTCTTTTCATTACTTTGCCACGACTTTGCCACAACTTTTCAGAACTTTGCCACACTTTTCAGTACTTTGCCACACTTTTCAGCACTTTGCCACGACTTTGCAGCACTTTGCCACACTTTTCAACACTTTGCCACAACTTTTCAGTACTTTGCCACACTTTTCAGTACTTTGCCACGACTTTTCAGCACTTTGCCACAACTTTTCAGTACTTTGCCACACTTTTCAGTACTTTGCCACGACTTTGCAGCACTTTGCCACTCTTTTCAGTACTTTGCCACGACTTTGCCACAACTCTTCAGTACTTTGCCACACTTTTCAGTATTTTGCCACGACTTTTCAGTACTTTGCCACTACTTTTCAACACTTTGCCACAACTTTTCAGTACTTTGCCACGACTTTGCAGTACTTTGCAACGCCTTTGCCACAACTCTTCAGTACTTTGCCACACTTTTCAGTACTTTGCCACGACTTTTCAGTACTTTGCCACTACTTTTCAGCATTTTGCCACAACTTTTCAGATCTTTGCCACACTTTTCAGCACTTTGTCACAACTTTTCAGTACTTTGCCACACTTTTCAGTACTTTGCCACGACTTTGCCACGACTTTTCAGTACTTTGCCACAACTTTTCAGTACTTTGCCACACTTTTCAGTACATTGCCACGACTTTTCAGCACTCGACACAACTTTTCAGTACTTTGCCACACTTTTCAGCACTTTGCCACGACTTTGCAGCACTTTGCCACACTTTTCAGCACTTTGCCACAACTTTTCAGTACTTTGCCACTCTTTTCAGTACTTTGCCACGACTTTGCCACAACTCTTCAGTACTTTGCCACACTTTTAAGTACTTTGCCACGACTTTTCAGTACTTTGCCACTACTTTTCAACACTTTGCCACACCTTTTCATTACTTTGCCACGACTTTGCAGCACTTTGCCACACTTTTCAGTACTTTGCTACGACTTTGCCACAACTCTTCAGTACTTTGCCACACTTTTCAGTACTTTGCCACGACTTTTCAGTACTTTGCCACTACTTTTCAGCACTTTGCCACAACTTTTCAGTACTTTGCCACGACTTTGCAGCACTTTGCCACTCTTTTCAGTACTTTGCCACGACTTTGCCACAACTCTTCAGTACTATGCCACACTTTTCAGTACTTTGCCACGACTTTTCAGTACTTTGCCACTACTTTTCAACACTTTGCCACAACTTTTCATTACTTTGCCACGACTTTGCAGCACTTTGCCACTCTTTTCAGTACTTTGCTACGACTTTGCCACAACTCTTCAGTACTTTGCCACAACTTTTCAGTACTTTGCCACACTTTTCAGTACTTTGCCACGACTTTTTAGCACTTCGCCACAACTTTTCAGTACTTTGCCACACTTTTCAGTACTTTGCCACAACTTTTCAGTACTTTGCCACACTATTCAGTACTTTGCCACGACTTTGCAGCACTTTGCCTCATTTTCAGCACTTTGCAACAACTTTTCAGTACTTTGCCACTCTTTTCAGAACTTTGCCACGACTTTTCAGCACTTCGCCACTACTTTTCAGTACTTTGCCACGACTTTGCCACAACTCTTCAGTACTTTGCCACACTTTTCAGTACTTTGCCACGACTTTTCAGTACTTTGCCACTACTTTTCAGCATTTTGCCACAACTTTTCAGTACTTTGCCACAACTTTTCAGTACTTTGCCACACTTTTCAGTACTTTGCCACGACTTTGCCACGACTTATCAGCACTTTGCCACACTTTTCAGTACATTGCCACGACTTTTCAGCACTCGCCACAACTTTTCAGTACTTTGCCACACTTTTCAGCACTTTGCCACGACTTTGCAGCACTTTGCCACACTTTTCAGCACTTTGCCACAACTTTTCAGTACTTTGCCACTCTTTTCAGTACTTTGCCACGACTTTGCCACAACTCTTCAGTACTTTGCCACACTTTTCAGTACTTTGCCACGACTTTTCAGTACTTTGCCACTACTTTTTAACACTTTGCCACAACTTTTCAGTATTTGCCACGACTTTGCAGCACTTTGCCACTCTTTTCAGTACTTTGCTACAACTTTGCCACAACTCTTCAGTACTTTGCCACACTTTTCAGTACTTTGCCACGACTTTTCAGTACTTTGCCACTACTTTTCAGCAATTTGCCACAACTTTTCAGTACTTTGCCACGACTTTGCAGAACTTTGCCACTCTTTTCAGTACTTTGCCACGACTTTGCCACAACACTTCAGTACTTTGCCACACTTTTCAGTACTTTGCCACGACTTTTCAGTACTTTGCCACTACTTTTCAACACTTTGCCACAACTTTTCAGTACTTTGCCACGACTTTGCAGCACTTTGCCACTCTTTTCAGTACTTTGCAACGACTTTGCCACAACTCTTCAGTACTTTGCCACACTTTTCAGTACTTTGCCACGACTTTTCAGTACTTTGCCACTACTTTTCAGCACATTGCCACAACTTTTCAGTACTTTGCCACACTTTTCAGCACTTTGCCACAACTTTTCTGTACTTTGCCACACTTTTCAGCACTTTGCCACTACTTTTCAGTACTTTGCCACACTTTTCAGTACTTTGCCACGACTTTGCCACAACTTTTCATTACTTTGCCACTCCTTTCAGTACTTTGCCACGACTTTGCCACAATTTTTCAGTACTTTGCCACACTTTTCAGTACTTTGCCACGACTTTGCCACAACTTTTCAGTACTTTGCCACTCTTTTCATTACTTTGCCACGACTTTGCCACAACTTTTCAGTACTTTGCCACACTTTTCAGTACTTTGCCACACTTTTCAGCACTTTGCCACGACTTTGCAGCACTTTGCCACACTTTTCAGCACTTTGCCACAACTTTTCAGTACTTTGCCACACTTTTCAGTACTTTGCCACGACTTTTCAGCACTTTGCCACAACTTTTCAGTACTTTGCCACTCTTGTCAGTACTTTGCCACGATTTTGCCACAACTCTTCAGTACTTTGCCACACTTTTCAGTACTTTGCCACACTTTTCAGTACTTTGCCACGACTTTGCCACAACTTTTCATTACTTTGCCACTCCTTTCAGTACTTTGCCACGACTTTGCCACAACTTTTCAGTACTTTGCCACACTTTTCAGTACTTTGCCACGACTTTGCCACAACTTTTCAGTACTTTGCCACACTTTTCAGCACTTTGCCACAACTTTTCAGTACTTTGCCACACTTTTCAGTACTTTGCCACGACTTTTCAGCACTTTGCCACAACTTTTCAGTACTTTGCCACTCTTGTCAGTACTTTGCCACGATTTTGCCACAACTCTTCAGTACTTTGCCACAAAATTTCAGTACTTTGCCACACTTTTCAGTACTTTGCCACGACTTTGCCACAACTTTTCAGTACTTTGCCACTCTTTTCAGTACTTTGCCACGACTTTGCCACAACTTTTCAGTACTTTGCCACACTTTTCAGTACTTTGCCACAACTTTTCAGTACTTTGCCACTCTTTTCAGTACTTTGCCACGACTTTGCCACACTTTTCAGTACTTTGCACACTTTTCAGCACTTTGCCACAACTTTTCAGTCCTTTGCCACACTTTTCAGCACTTTGCCACGACTTTGCAGCACTTTGCCACACTTTTCAGCACTTTGCCACAACTTTTCAGTACTTTGCCACACTTTTCAGTACTTTGCCACGACTTTTCAGCGCTTTGCCACTACTTTTCAGCACTTTGCCACAACTTTTCAGTACTTTGCCACACTTTTCAGCACTTTGCCACAACTTTTCTGTACTTTGCCACACTTTTCAGCACTTTGCCACTACTTTTCAGTACTTTGCCACACTTTTCAATACTTTGCCACGACTTTTCAGCACTTCGCCACAAAATTTCAGTACTTTGCCATACTTTTCAGTACTTTGCCACGACTTTGCCACAACTTTTCAGTACTTTGCCACTCTTTTCAGTACTTTGCCACACTTTTCAGTACTTTGCCACACTTTTCAGTACTTTGCCACGACTTTGCCACAACTTTTGAGTACTTTGCCACTCTTTTCAGTACTTTGCCATGTCTTTGCCACAACTTTTCAGTACTTTGCCACACTTTTCAGTACTTTGCACACTTTTCAGCACTTTGCCACAACTTTTCAGTACTTTGCCACACTTTTCAGCACTTTGCCACGACTTTGCAGCATTTTGCCACTCTTTTCAGCACTTTGCCACTACTTTTCAGTACTTTGCTACACTTTTCAGTACTTTGCCACAACTTTTCAGTACTTTGCCACACTTTTCAGTACTTTGCCACGACTTTTCAGTACTTTGCCACACTTTTCAGTTCTTTGCCACGACTTTGCAGCCACTCTTTTCAGTACTTTGCCACGACTTTGCCACAACTCGTCAGTACTTTGCCACACTTTTCAGTACTTTGCAACGACTTTTCAGCACTTTGCCACAACTTTTCAGTACTTTGTCACACTTTTCATTACTTTGCCACGACTTTGCCACGACTTTTCAGTACTTTGCCACTACTTTTCAGAACTTTGCCACAACTTTTCAGTACTATGCCACACTTTTCAGCACTTTGCCACAACTTTTCAGTACTTTGCCACACTTTTCAGCACTTTGCCACAACTTTTCAGTACTTTGCCACACTTTTCAGTACTTTGCCACGACTTTGCAGCACTTTGCCACTACTTTTCAGTACTTTGCCACACTTTTCAGTACTTTGCACGACTTTTCAGTACTTTGCCACACTTTTCAGTACTTTGCCACGACTTTTCAGCACTTCGCCACAACTTTTCAGTACTTTGCCACACTTTTCAGTACTTTGCCACGACTTTGCCACAACTTTTCAGTACTTTGCCACTCTTTTCAGTACTTTGCCACGACTTTGCCACAACTTTTCAGTACTTTGCCACTCTTTTCAGTACTTGCCACGACTTTGCCACAACTTTTCAGTACTTTGCCACACTTTTCAGTACTTTGCCACTACTTTTCAACACTTTGCCACAACTTTTCACTACTTTGCCACATCTTTGCAGCACTTTGCCACTCTTTTCAGTACTTTGCTACGACTTTGCAACAACTTTTCAGTACTTTGCTACTCTTTTCAGAACTTTGCCACGACTTTTCAGCACTTCGCCACTACTTTTCAGTACTTTGCCACGACTTTGCCACAACTCTTCAGTACTTTGCCACACTTTTCAACACTTTGCCACAACTTTTCAGTACTTTGCCACGACTTTGCAGCACTTTGCCACTCTTTTCAGTACTTTGCTACGACTTTGCCACAACTCTTCAGTACTTTGCCACACTTTTCAGTTCTTTGCCACGACTTTGCAGCCACTCTTTTCAGTACTTTGCCACGACTTTGCCACAACTCGTCAGTACTTTGCCACACTTTTCAGTACTTTGCCACGACTTTTCAGCACTTTGCCACAACTTTTCAGTACTTTGTCACACTTTTCAGTACTTTGCCACGACTTTGCCACGACTTTTCAGTACTTTGCCACTACTTTTCAGAACTTTGCCACAACTTTTCAGTACTTTGCCACACTTTTCAGCACTTTGCCACAACTTTTCAGTACTTTGCCACACTTTTCAGCACTTTGCCACAACTTTTCAGTACTTTGCCACACTTTTCAGTACTTTGCCACGACTTTGCAGCACTTTGCCACTACTTTTCAGTACTTTGCCACAACTTTTCAGTACTTTGCCACACTTTTCAGCACTTTGCCACAACTTTTCAGTACTTTGCCACACTTTTCAGTACTTTGCCACGACTTTGCAGCACTTTGCCACTACTTTTCAGTACTTTGCCACACTTTTCAGTACTTTGCACGACTTTTCAGTACTTTGCCACACTTTTCAGTACTTTGCCACGACTTTTCAGCACTTCGCCACAACTTTTCAGTACTTTGCCACACTTTTCAGTACTTTGCCACGACTTTGCCACAACTTTTCAGTACTTTGCCACTCTTTTCAGTACTTTGCCACGACTTTGCCACAACTTTTCAGTACTTTGCCACTCTTTTCAGTACTTGCCACGACTTTGCCACAACTTTTCAGTACTTTGCCACACTTTTCAGTACTTTGCCACTACTTTTCAACACTTTGCCACAACTTTTCACTACTTTGCCACGACTTTGCAGCACTTTGCCACTCTTTTCAGTACTTTGCTACGACTTTGCAACAACTTTTCAGTACTTTGCCACTCTTTTCAGAACTTTGCCACGACTTTTCAGCACTTCGCCACTACTTTTCAGTACTTTGCCACGACTTTGCCACAACTCTTCAGTACTTTGCCACACTTTTCAACACTTTGCCACAACTTTTCAGTACTTTGCCACGACTTTGCAGCACTTTGCCACTCTTTTCAGTACTTTGCTACGACTTTGCCACAACTCTTCAGTACTTTGCCACACTTTTCAGTATTTTGCCACGACTTTTCAGTACTTTGCCACTACTTTTCAGCACTTTGCCACAACTTTTCAGTACTTTGCCACACTTTTCAGCACTTTGCCACAACTTTTCTGTACTTTGCCACACTTTTCAGCACTTTGCCACTACTTTTCAGTACTTTGCCACACTTTTCAGTACTTTGCCACGACTTTTCAGCACTTCGCCACAAAATTTCAGTACTTTGCCACACTTTTCAGTACTTTGCCACGACTTTGCCACAACTTTTCAGTACTAGCCACTCTTTTCAGTACTTTGCCACGACTTTGCCACAACTTTTCAGTACTTTGCCACACTTTTCAGTACTTTGCCACGACTTTGCCACAACTTTTCAGTACTTTGCCACTCTTTTCAGTACTTTGCCACGACTTTGCCACAACTTTTCAGTACTTTGCCACACTTTTCAGTACTTTGCACACTTTTCAGCACTTTGCCACAACTTTTCAGTCCTTTGCCACACTTTTCAGCACTTTGCCACGACTTTGCAGTACTTTGCCACACTTTTCAGCACTTTGCCACAACTTTTCAGTACTTTGCCACACTTTTCAGTACTTTGCCACGACTTTTCAGCACTTTGCCACTACTTTTCAGCACTTTGCCACAACTTTTCAGTACTTTGCCACACTTTTCAGCACTTTGCCACAACTTTTCTGTACTTTGCCACACATTTCAGCACTTTGCCACTACTTTTCAGTACTTTGCCACACTTTTCAGTACTTTGCCACGACTTTTCAGCACTTCGCCACAAAATTTCAGTACTTTGCCACACTTTTCAGTACTTTGCCACGACTTTGCCACAACTTTTCAGTACTTTGCCACTCTTTTCAGTACTTTGCCACGACTTTGCCACAACTTTTCAGTACTTTGCCACACTTTTCAGTACTTTGCCACGACTTTGCCACAACTTTTCAGTACTTTGCCTCTCTTTTCAGTACTTTGCCACGTCTTTGCCACAACTTTTCAGTACTTTGCCACACTTTTCAGTACTTTGCACACTTTTCAGCACTTTGCCACAACTTTTCAGTCCTTTGCCACACTTTTCAGCACTTTGCCACGACTTTGCAGCACTTTGCCACACTTTTCAGCACTTTGCCACAACTTTTCAGTACTTTGCCACACTTTTCAGTACTTTGCCACGACTTTTCAGCACTTCGCCACTACTTTTCAGTACTTTGCTACACTTTTCAGTACTTTGCCACAACTTTTCAGTACTTTGCCACACTTTTCAGTACTTTGCCACGACTTTTCAGCACTTCGCCACTACTTTTCAGTACTTTGCTACACTTTTCAGTACTTGCCACACTTTTCAGTTCTTTGCCACGACTTTGTAGCCACTCTTTTCAGTACTTTGCCACGACTTTGCCACAACTCGTCAGTACTTTGCCACACTTTTCAGTACTTTGCCACGACTTTTCAGCACTTTGCCACAACTTTTCAGTACTTTGTCACACTTTTCAGTACTTTGCCACGACTTTGCCCACGACTTTTCAGTACTTTGCCACTACTTTTCAGAACTTTGCCACAACTTTTCAGTACTTTCCACACTTTTCAGCACTTTCCCACAATTTTTCAGTACTTTGCCACACTTTTCAGCACTTTGCCACAACTTTTCAGTACTTTGCCACACTTTTCAGTACTTTGCCACGACTTTGCAGCACTTTGCCACTGCTTTTCAGTACTTTGCCACGACTTTTCAGTACTTTGCCACTACTTTTCAGCACTTTGCCACAACTTTTCAGTACTTTGTCGCGACTTTGCAGCACTTTGCCACTCTTTTCAGTACTTTGCCACGACTTTGCCACAACTCTTCAGTACTTTGCCACACTTTTCAGTACTTTGCCACGACTTTTCAGTACTTTGCCACTACTTTTCAACACTTTGCCACAACTTTTCAGTACTTTGCCCGACTTTGCAGCACTTTGCCACTCTTTTCAGTACTTTGCTACGACTTTGCCACAACTCTTCAGTACTTTGCCACACTTTTCAGTACTTTGCCACGACTTTTCATTACTTTGCCACTACTTTTCAGCACTTTGCCACAACTTTTCAGTACTTTGCCACACTTTTCAGCACTTTGCCACAACTTTTCTGTACTTTGCCACACTTTTCAGCACTTTGCCACTACTTTTCAGTACTTTGCCACACTTTTCAGTACTTTGCCACGACTTTTCAGCACTTCGCCACAAAATTTCAGTACTTTGCCACACTTTTCAGTACTTTGCCACGACTTTGCCACAACTTTTCAGTACTTTGCCACTCTTTTCAGTACTTTGCCACGACTTTGCCACAACTTTTCAGTACTTTGCCACACTTTTCAGTACTTTGCCACAACTTTTCAATACTTTGCCACTCTTTTCAGTACTTTGCCACGACTTTGCCACAACTTTTCAGTACTTTGCCACACTTTTCAGTACTTTGCACACTTTTCAGCACTTTGCCACAACTTTTCAGTCCTTTGCCACACTTTTCAGCACTTTGCCACGACTTTGCAGCACTTTGCCACACTTTTCAGCACTTTGCCACAACTTTTCAGTACTTTGCCACACTTTTCAGTACTTTGCCACGACTTTTCAGCACTTTGCCACTACTTTTCAGCACTTTGCCACAACTTTTCAGTACTTTGCCACACTTTTCAGCACTTTGCCACAACTTTTCTGTACTTTGCCACACTTTTCAGCACTTTGCCACGACTTTGCAGCACTTTGCCACTACTTTTCAGTACTTTGCCACGACTTTTCAGTACTTTGCCACTACTTTTCAGCACTTTGCCACAACTTTTCAGTACTTTGCCACGACTTTGCAGCACTTTGCCACTCTTTTCAGTACTTTGCCACGACTTTGCCACAACTCTTCAGTACTTTGCCACACTTTTCAGTACTTTGCCACGACTTTTCAGTACTTTGCCACTACTTTTCAACACTTTGCCACAACTTTTCAGTACTTTGCCACGACTTTGCAGCACTTTGCCACTCTTTTCAGTACTTTGCTACGACTTTGCCACAACTCTTCAGTACTTTGCCACACTTTTCAGTACTTTGCCACGACTTTTCAGTACTTTGCCACTACTTTTCAGCACTTTGCCACAACTATTCAGTACTTTGCCACACTTTTCAGCACTTTGCCACAACTTTTCTGTACTTTGCCACACTTTTCAGCACTTTGCCACTACTTTTCAGTACTTTGCCACACTTTTCAGTACTTTGCCACGACTTTTCAGCACTTCGCCACAAAATTTCAGTACTTTGCCACACTTTTCAGTACTTTGCCACGACTTTGCCACAACTTTTCAGTACTTTGCCACTCTTTTCAGTACTTTGCCACGACTTTGCCACAACTTTTCAGTACTTTGCCACACTTTTCAGTACTTTGCCACAACTTTTCAGTACTTTGCCACTCTTTTCAGTACTTTGCCACGACTTTGCCACAACTTTTCAGTACTTTGCCACACTTTTCAGTACTTTGCACACTTTTCAGCACTTTGCCACAACTTTTCAGTCCTTTGCCACACTTTTCAACACTTTGCCACGACTTTGCAGCACTTTGCCACACTTTTCAGCACTTTGCCACAACTTTTCAGTACTTTGCCACACTTTTCAGCACTTTGCCACGACTTTGCAGCACTTTGCCACACTTTTCAGCACTTTGCCACAACTTTTCAGTACTTTGCCACACTTTTCAGTACTTTGCCACGACTTTTCAGCACTTCGCCACTACTTTTCAGTACTTTGCTACACTTTTCAGTACTTTGCCACAACTTTTCAGTACTTTGCCACACTTTTCAGTACTTTGCCACGACTTTGCAGCACTTTGCCACACTTTTCAGCACTTTGCAACAACTTTTCAGTACTTTGCCACACTTTTCAGTTCTTTGCCACGACTTTGCAGCCACTCTTTTCAGTACTTTGCCACGACTTTGCCACAACTCGTCAGTACTTTGCCACACTTTTCAGTACTTTGCCACGACTTTTCAGCATTTTGCCACAACTTTTCAGTACTTTGTCACACTTTTCAGTACTTTGCCACGACTTTGCCACGACTTTTCAGTACTTTGCCACTACTTTTCAGAACTTTGCCACAACTTTTCAGTACTTTGCCACACTTTTCAGCACTTTGCCACAACTTTTCAGTACTTTGCCACACTTTTCAGCACTTTGCCACAACTTTTCAGTACTTTGCCACACTTTTCAGTACTTTGCCACGACTTTGCAGCACTTTGCCACTACTTTTCAGTACTTTGCCACACTTTTCAGTACTTTGCACGACTTTTCAGTACTTTGCCACACTTTTCAGTACTTTGCCACGACTTTTCAGCACTTCGCCACAACTTTTCAGTACTTTGCCACACTTTTCAGTACTTTGCCACGACTTTGCCACAACTTTTCAGTACTTTGCCACTCTTTTCAGTACTTTGCCACGACTTTGCACCAACTTTTCAGTACTTTGCCACACTTTTCAGTACTTTGCCACGACTTTTTAGCACTTCGCCACAACTTTTCAGTACTTTGCCACACTTTTCAGTACTTTGCCACAACTTTTCAGTACTTTGCCACACTATTCAGTACTTTGCCACGACTTTGCAGCACTTTGCCTCATTTTCAGCACTTTGCAACAACTTTTCAGTACTTTGCCACTCTTTTCAGAACTTTGCCACGACTTTTCAGCCTTCGCCACTACTTTTCAGTACTTTGCCACGACTTTGCCACAACTCTTCATTACTTTGCCACACTTTTCAGTACTTTGCCACGACTTTTCAGTACTTTGCCACTACTTTTCAGCATATTGCCACAACTTTTCAGTACTTTGCCACACTTTTCAGCACTTTGCCACTACTTTTCAGCATATTGCCACAACTTTTCAGTACTTTGCCACACTTTTCAGCACTTTGCCACAACTTTTCAGTACTTTGCCACACTTTTCAGTACTTTGCCACGACTTTGCCACGACTTTTCAGCACTTTGCCACACTTTTCAGTACATTGCCACGACTTTCAGCACTCGCCACAACTTTTCAGTACTTTGCCACACTTTTCAGCACTTTGCCACGACTTTGCAGCACTTTGCCACAATTTTCAGCACTTTGCCACAACTTTTCAGTACTTTGCCACTCTTTTCAGTACTTTGCCACGACTTTGCCACAACTCTTCAGTACTTTGCCACACTTTTCAGTACTTTGCCACGACTTTTCAGTACTTTGCCACTACTTTTCAACACTTTGCCACAACTTTTCAGTATTTGCCACGACTTTGCAGCACTTTGCCACTCTTTTCAGTACTTTGCTACGACTTTGCCACAACTCTTCAGTACTTTGCCACACTTTTCAGTACTTTGCCACGACTTTTCAGTACTTTGCCACTACTTTTCAGCACTTTGCCACAACTTTTCAGTACTTTGCCACGACTTTGCAGCACTTTGCCACTCTTTTCAGTACTTTGCCACGACTTTGCCACAACTCTTCAGTACTTTGCCACACTTTTCAGTACTTTGCCACGACTTTTCAGTACTTTGCCACTACTTTTCAACACTTTGCCACAACTTTTCAGTACTTTGCCACGACTTTGCAGCACTTTGCCACTCTTTTCAGTACTTTGCTACGACTTTGCCACAACTCTTCAGTACTTTGCCACACTTTTCAGTACTTTGCCACGACTTTTCAGTACTTTGCCACTACTTTTCAGCACATTGCCACAACTTTTCAGTACTTTGCCACACTTTTCAGCACTTTGCCACAACTTTTCTGTACTTTGCCACACTTTTCAGCACTTTGCCACTACTTTTCAGTACTTTGCCACACTTTTCAGTACTTTGCCACGACTTTTCAGCACTTCGCCACAAAATTTCAGTACTTTGCCACACTTTTCAGTACTTTGCCACGACTTTGCCACAACTTTTCATTACTTTGCCACTCCTTTCAGTACTTTGCCACGACTTTGCCACAACTTTTCAGTACTTTGCCACACTTTTCAGTACTTTGCCACGACTTTGCCACAACTTTTCATTACTTTGCCACTCTTTTCATTACTTTGCCACGACTTTGCCACAACTTTTCAGAACTTTGCCACACTTTTCAGTACTTTGCCACACTTTTCAGCACTTTGCCACGACTTTGCAGCACTTTGCCACACTTTTCAACACTTTGCCACAACTTTTCAGTACTTTGCCACACTTTTCAGTACTTTGCCACGACTTTTCAGCACTTTGCCACAACTTTTCAGTACTTTGCCACACTTTTCAGTACTTTGCCACGACTTTGCAGCACTTTGCCACTCTTTTCAGTACTTTGCCACGACTTTGCCACAACTCTTCAGTACTTTGCCACACTTTTCAGTATTTTGCCACGACTTTTCAGTACTTTGCCACTACTTTTCAACACTTTGCCACAACTTTTCAGTACTTTGCCACGACTTTGCAGTACTTTGCAACGCCTTTGCCACAACTCTTCAGTACTTTGCACAACTTTTCAGAACTTTGCCACACTTTTCAGTACTTTGCCACACTTTTCAGCACTTTGCCACGACTTTGCAGCACTTTGCCACACTTTTCAACACTTTGCCACAACTTTTCAGTACTTTGCCACACTTTTCAGTACTTTGCCACGACTTTTCAGCACTTTGCCACAACTTTTCAGTACTTTGCCACACTTTTCAGTATTTTGCCACGACTTTTCAGTACTTTGCCACTACTTTTCAACACTTTGCCACAACTTTTCAGTACTTTGCCACGACTTTGCAGTACTTTGCAACGCCTTTGCCACAACTCTTCAGTACTTTGCCACACTTTTCAGTACTTTGCCACGACTTTTCAGTACTTTGCCACTACTTTTCAGCATTTTGCCACAACTTTTCAGATCTTTGCCACACTTTTCAGCACTTTGTCACAACTTTTCAGTACTTTGCCACACTTTTCAGTACTTTGCCACGACTTTGCCACGACTTTTCAGTACTTTGCCACAACTTTTCAGTACTTTGCCACACTTTTCAGTACTTTGCCACAACTTTTCAGTCCTTTGCCACACTATTCAGTACTTTGCCACGACTTTGCAGCACTTTGCCTCATTTTCAGCACTTTGCAACAACTTTTCAGTACTTTGCCACTCTTTTCAGAACTTTGCCACGACTTTTCAGCACTTCGCCACTACTTTTCAGTACTTTGCCACTACTTTGCCACAACTCTTCAGTACTTTGCCACACTTTTCAGTACTTTGCCACGACTTTTCAGTACTTTGCCACTACTTTTCAGCATTTTGCCACAACTTTTCAGTACTTTGCCACACTTTTCAGCACTTTGCCACAACTTTTCAGTACTTTGCCACACTTTTCAGTACTTTGCCACGACTTTGCCACGACTTTTCAGCACTTTGCCACACTTTTCAGTACATTGCCACGACTTTTCAGCACTCGCCACAACTTTTCAGTACTTTGCCACACTTTTCAGCACTTTGCCACGACTTTGCAGCACTTTGCCACACTTTTCAGCACTTTGCCACAACTTTTCAGTACTTTGCCACTCTTTTCAGTACTTTGCCACGACTTTGCCACAACTCTTCAGTACTTTGCCACACTTTTCAGTACTTTGCCACGACTTTTCAGTACTTTGCCACTACTTTTTAACACTTTGCCACAACTTTTCAGTATTTGCCACGACTTTGCAGCACTTTGCCACTCTTTTCAGTACTTTGCTACGACTTTGCCACAACTCTTCAGTACTTTGCCACTCTTTTCAGTACTTTGCCACGACTTTTCAGTACTTTGCCACTACTTTTCAGCACTTTGCCACAACTTTTCAGTACTTTGCCACGACTTTGCAGAACTTTGCCACTCTTTTCAGTACTTTGCCACGACTTTGCCACAACTCTTCAGTACTTTGCCACACTTTTCAGTACTTTGCCACGACTTTTCAGTACTTTGCCACTACTTTTCAACACTTTGCCACAACTTTTCAGTACTTTGCCACGACTTTGCAGCACTTTGCCTTTCTTTTCAGTACTTTGCTACGACTTTGCCACAACTCTTCAGTACTTTGCCACACTTTTCAGTACTTTGCCACGACTTTTCAGTACTTTGCCACTACTTTTCAGCACATTGCCACAACTTTTCAGTACTTTGCCACACTTTTCAGCACTTTGCCACAACTTTTCTGTACTTTGCCACACTTTTCAGCACTTTGCCACTACTTTTCAGTACTTTGCCACACTTTTCAGTACTTTGCCACGACTTTTCAGCACTTCGCCACAAAATTTCAGTACTTTGCCACACTTTTCAGTACTTTGCCACGACTTTTCAGTACTTTGCCACTACTTTTCAACACTTTGCCACAACTTTTCATTACTTTGCCACGACTTTGCAGCACTTTGCCACTCTTTTCAGTACTTTGCTACGACTTTGCCACAACTCTTCAGTACTTTGCCACAACTTTTCAGTACTTTGCCACACTTTTCAGTACTTTGCCACGACTTTTTAGCACTTCGCCACAACTTTTCAGTACTTTGCCACACTTTTCAGTACTTTGCCACAACTTTTCAGTACTTTGCCACACTATTCAGTACTTTGCCACGACTTTGCAGCACTTTGCCTCATTTTCAGCACTTTGCAACAACTTTTCAGTACTTTGCCACTCTTTTCAGAACTTTGCCACGACTTTTCAGCACTTCGCCACTACTTTTCAGTACTTTGCCACGACTTTGCCACAACTCTTCAGTACTTTGCCACACTTTTCAGTACTTTGCCACGACTTTTCAGTACTTTGCCACTACTTTTCAGCATTTTGCCACAACTTTTCAGTACTTTGCCACACTTTTCAGCACTTTGCCACAACTTTTCAGTACTTTGCCACACTTTTCAGTACTTTGCCACGACTTTGCCACGACTTTTCAGCACTTTGCCACACTTTTCAGTACATTGCCAAGACTTTTCAGCACTCGCCACAACTTTTCAGTACTTTGCCACACTTTTCAGCACTTTGCCACGACTTTGCAGCACTTTGCCACACTTTTCAGCACTTTGCCACAACTTTTCAGTACTTTGCCACTCTTTTCAGTACTTTGCCACGACTTTGCCACAACTCTTCAGTACTTTGCCACACTTTTCAGTACTTTGCCACGACTTTTCAGTACTTTGCCACTACTTTTTAACACTTTGCCACAACTTTTCAGCTTTTGCCACGACTTTGCAGCACTTTGCCACTCTTTTCAGTACTTTGCTACAACTTTGCCACAACTCTTCAGTACTTTGCCACACTTTTCAGTACTTTGCCACGACTTTTCAGTACTTTGCCACTACTTTTCAGCACTTTGCCACAACTTTTCAGTACTTTGCCACGACTTTGCAGAACTTTGCCACTCTTTTCAGTACTTTGCCACGACTTTGCCACAACACTTCAGTACTTTGCCACACTTTTCAGTACTTTGCCACGACTTTTCAGTACTTTGCCACTACTTTTCAACACTTTGCCACAACTTTTCAGTACTTTGCCACGACTTTGCAGCACTTTGCCACTCTTTTCAGTACTTTGCTACGACTTTGCCACAACTCTTCAGTACTTTGCCACACTTTTCAGTACTTTGCCACGACTTTTCATCACTTTGCCACTACTTTTCAGCACATTGCCACAACTTTTCAGTACTTTGCCACACTTTTCAGCACTTTGCCACAACTTTTCTGTACTTTGCCACACTTTTCAGCACTTTGCCACTACTTTTCAGTACTTTGCCACACTTTCTGTACTTTGCCACGACTTTGCCACAACTTTTCATTACTTTGCCACTCCTTTCAGTACTTTGCCACGACTTTGCCACAACTTTTCAGTACTTTGCCACACTTTTCAGTACTTTGCCACGACTATGCCACGACTTTTCAGCACTTTGCCACAACTTTTCAGTACTTTGCCACACTTTTCAGTACATTGCCACGACTTTTCAGCACTCGCCACAACTTTTCAGTACTTTGCCACACTTTTCAGCACTTTGCCACGACTTTGCAGCACTTTGCCACACTTTTCAGCACTTTGCCACAACTTTTCAGTACTTTGCCACTCTTTTCAGTACTTTGCAACGACTTTGCCACAACTCTTCAGTACTTTGCCACACTTTTCAGTACTTTGCCACGACTTTTCAGTACTTTGCCACTACTTTTCAACACTTTGCCACAACTTTTCATTACTTTGCCACGACTTTGCAGCACTTTGCCACTCTTTTCAGTACTTTGCTACGACTTTGCCACAACTCTTCAGTACTTTGCCACAACTTTTCAGTACTTTGCCACACTTTTCAGTACTTTGCCACGACTTTTTAGCACTTCGCCACAACTTTTCAGTACTTTGCCACACTTTTCAGTACTTTGCCACAACTTTTCAGTACTTTGCCACACTATTCAGTACTTTGCCACGACTTTGCAGCACTTTGCCTCATTTTCAGCACTTTGCAACAACTTTTCAGTACTTTGCCACTCTTTTCAGAACTTTGCCACGACTTTTCAGCACTTCGCCACTACTTTTCAGTACTTTGCCACGACTTTGCCACAACTCTTCAGTACTTTGCCACACTTTTCAGTACTTTGCCACGACTTTTCAGTACTTTGCCACTACTTTTCAGCATTTTGCCACAACTTTTCAGTACTTTGCCACACTTTTCAGCACTTTGCCACAACTTTTCAGTACTTTGCCACACTTTTCAGTACTTTGCCACGACTTTGCCACGACTTTTCAGCACTTTGCCACACTTTTCAGTACATTGCCACGACTTTTCAGCACTCGCCACAACTTTTCAGTACTTTGCCACACTTTTCAGCACTTTGCCACGACTTTGCAGCACTTTGCCACACTTTTCAGCACTTTGCCACAACTTTTCAGTACTTTGCCACTCTTTTCAGTACTTTGCCACGACTTTGCCACAACTCTTCAGTACTTTGCCACACTTTTCAGTACTTTGCCACGACTTTTCAGTACTTTGCCACTACTTTTTAACACTTTGCCACAACTTTTCAGTATTTGCCACGACTTTGCAGCACTTTGCCACTCTTTTCAGTACTTTGCTACAACTTTGCCACAACTCTTCAGTACTTTGCCACACTTTTCAGTACTTTGCCACGACTTTTCAGTACTTTGCCACTACTTTTCAGCACTTTGCCACAACTTTTCAGTATTTGCCACGACTTTGCAGAACTTTGCCACTCTTTTCAGTACTTTGCCACGACTTTGCCACAACACTTCAGTACTTTGCCACACTTTTCAGTACTTTGCAACGACTTTTCAGTACTTTGCCACTACTTTTCAACACTTTGCCACAACTTTTCAGTACTTTGCCACGACTTTGCAGCACTTTGCCACTCTTTTCAGTACTTTGCTACGACTTTGCCACAACTCTTCAGTACTTTGCCACACTTTTCAGTACTTTGCCACGACTTTTCAGTACTTTGCCACTACTTTTCAGCACATTGCCACAACTTTTCAGTACTTTGCCACACTTTTCAGCACTTTGCCACAACTTTTCTGTACTTTGCCACACTTTTCAGCACTTTGCCACTACTTTTCAGTACTTTGCCACATATTTCAGTACTTTGCCACGACTTTGCCACAACTTTTCATTACTTTGCCACTCCTTTCAGTACTTTGCCACGACTTTGCCACAACTTTTCAGTACTTTGCCACACTTTTCAGTACTTTGCCACGACTTTGCCACAACTTTTCAGTACTTTGCCACTCTTTTCATTACTTTGCCACGACTTTGCCACAACTTTTCAGTACTTTGCCTCACTTTTCAGTACTTTGCCACACTTTTCAGCACTTTGCCACGACTTTGCAGCACTTTGCCACACTTTTCAGCACTTTGCCACAACTTTTCAGTACTTTGCCACACTTTTCAGTACTTTGCCACGACTTTTCAGCACTTTGCCACAACTTTTCAGTACTTTGCCACACTTTTCAGTACTTTGCCACGACTTTGCAGCACTTTGCCACTCTTTTCAGTACTTTGCCACGACTTTGCCACAACTCTTCAGTACTTTGCCACACTTTTCAGTATTTTGCCACGACTTTTCAGTACTTTGCCACTACTTTTCAACACTTTGCCACAACTTTTCAGTACTTTGCCACGACTTTGCAGTACTTTGCCACTCTTGTCAGTATTTGCCACGATTTTGCCACAACTCTTCAGTACTTTGCCACACTTTTCAGTACTTTGCCACGACTTTTCAGTACTTTGCCACTACTTTTCAGCATTTTGCCACAACTTTTCAGATATTTGCCACGACTTTTCAGCACTTTGCCACAACTTTTCAGTACTTTGCCACACTTTTCAGTACATTGCCTCGACTTTTCAGCACTCGCCACAACTTTTCAGTACTTTGCCACACTTTTCAGCACTTTGCCACGACTTTGCAGCACTTTGCCACACTTTTCAGTACTTTGCCACAACTTTTCAGTACTTTGCCACTCTTTTCAGTACTTTGCCACGACTTTGCCACAACTCTTCAGTACTTTGCCACACTTTTCAGTACTTTGCCACGACTTTTCAGTACTTTGCCACTACTTTTCAACACTTTGCCACAACTTTTCATTACTTTGCCACGACTTTGCAGCACTTTGCCACACTTTTCAGTACTTTGCTACGACTTTGCCACAACTCTTCAGTACTTTGCCACACTTTTCAGTACTTTGCCACGACTTTTCAGTACTTTGCCACTACTTTTCAGCACTTTGCCACAACTTTTCAGTACTTTGCCACGACTTTGCAGCACTTTGCCACTCTTTTCAGTACTTTGCCACGACTTTGCCACAACTCTTCAGTACTTTGCCACACTTTTCAGTACTTTGCCACGACTTTTCAGTACTTTGCCACTACTTTTCAACACTTTGCCACAACTTTTCAGTACTATGCCACGACTTTGCAGCACTTTGCCACTCTTTTCAGTACTTTGCCACGACTTTGCCACAACTTTTCAGTACTTTGCCACACTTTTCAGTACTTTGCCACGACTTTGCCACGACTTTTCAGCACTTTGCCACAACTATTCAGTACTTTGCCACACTTTTCAGTACATTGCCACGACTTTTCAGCACTCGCCACAACTTTTCAGTACTTTGCCACACTTTTCAGCACTTTGCCACGACTTTGCAGCACTTTGCCACACTTTTCAGCACTTTGCCACAACTTTTCAGTACTTTGCCACTCTTTTCAGTACTTTGCCACGACTTTGCCACAACTCTTCAGTACTTTGCCACACTTTTCAGTACTTTGCCACGACTTTTCAGTACTTTGCCACTAATTTTCAACACTTTGCCACAACTTTTCAGTACTTTGCCAGGACTTTGCAGTACTTTGCCACTCTTTTCAGTACTTTGCCACGACTTTTCAGTACTTTGCCACTACTTTTCAACACTTTGCCACAACTTTTCATTACTTTGCCACGACTTTGCAGCACTTTGCCACTCTTTTCAGTACTTTGCTATGACTTTGCCACAACTCTTCAGTACTTTGCCACAACTTTTCAGTACTTTGCCACACTTTTCAGTACTTTGCCACGACTTTTTAGCACTTCGCCACAACTTTTCAGTACTTTGCCACACTTTTCAGTACTTTGCCACAACTTTTCAGTACTTTGCCACACTATTCAGTACTTTGCCACGACTTTGCAGCACTTTGCCTCATTTTCAGCACTTTGCAACAACTTTTCAGTACTTTGCCACTCTTTTCAGAACTTTGCCACGACTTTTCAGCACTTCGCCACTACTTTTCAGTACTTTGCCACGACTTTGCCACAACTCTTCAGTACTTTGCCACACTTTTCAGTACTTTGCCACGACTTTTCAGTACTTTGCCACTACTTTTCAGCATTTTGCCACAACTTTTCAGTACTTTGCCACACTTTTCAGCACTTTGCCACAACTTTTCAGTACTTTGCCACACTTTTCAGTACTTTGCCACGACTTTGCCACGACTTTTCAGCACTTTGCCACACTTTTCAGTACATTGCCACGACTTTTCAGCACTCGCCACAACTTTTCAGTACTTTGCCACACTTTTCAGCACTTTGCCACGACTTTGCAGCACTTTGCCACACTTTTCAGCACTTTGCCACAACTTTTCAGTACTTTGCCACTCTTTTCAGTACTTTGCCACGACTTTGCCACAACTCTTCAGTACTTTGCCACACTTTTCAGTACTTTGCCACGACTTTTCAGTACTTTGCCACTACTTTTTAACACTTTGCCACAACTTTTCAGTATTTGCCACGACTTTGCAGCACTTTGCCACTCTTTTCAGTACTTTGCTACAACTTTGCCACAACTCTTCAGTACTTTGCCACACTTTTCAGTACTTTGCCACGACTTTTCAGTACTTTGCCACTACTTTTCAGCACATTGCCACAACTTTTCAGTACTTTGCCACGACTTTGCAGCACTTTGCCACTCTTTTCAGTACTTTGCTACGACTTTGCCACAACTCTTCAGTACTTTGCCACACTTTTCAGTACTTTGCCACGACTTTTCAGTACTTTGCCACTACTTTTCAGCACATTGCCACAACTTTTCAGTACTTTGCCACACTTTTCAGCACTTTGCCACAACTTTTCTGTACTTTGCCACACTTTTCAGCACTTTGCCACTACTTTTCAGTACTTTGCCACACTTTTCAGTACTTTGCCACGACTTTGCCACAACTTTTCATTACTTTGCCACTCCTTTCAGTACTTTGCCACGACTTTGCCACAACTTTTCAGTACTTTGCCACACTTTTCAGTACTTTGCCACGACTTTGCCACAACTTTTCAGTACTTTGCCACTCTTTTCATTACTTTGCCACGACTTTGCCACAACTTTTCAGTACTTTGCCACACTTTTCAGTACTTTGCCACACTTTTCAGCACTTTGCCACGACTTTGCAGCACTTTGCCACACTTTTCAGCACTTTGCCACAACTTTTCAGTACTTTGCCACACTTTTCAGTACTTTGCCACGACTTTTCAGCACTTTGCCACAACTTTTCAGTACTTTGCCACTCTTGTCAGTACTTTGCCACGATTTTGCCACAACTCTTCAGTACTTTGCCACACTTTTCAGTACTTTGCCACACTTTTCAGTACTTTGCCACGACTTTGCCACAACTTTTCATTACTTTGCCACTCCTTTCAGTACTTTGCCACGACTTTGCCACAACTTTTCAGTACTTTGCCACACTTTTCAGTACTTTGCCACGACTTTGCCACAACTTTTCAGTACTTTGCCACACTTTTCAGTACATTGCCACGACTTTTCAGCACTCGCCACAACTTTTCAGTACTTTGCCACACTTTTCAGCACTTTGCCACGACTTTGCAGCACTTTGCCACACTTTTCAGCACTTTGCCACAACTTTTCAGTACTTTGCCACTCTTTTCAGTACTTTGCCACGACTTTGCCACAACTCTTCAGTACTTTGCCACACTTTTCAGTACTTTGCCACGACTTTTCAGTACTTTGCCACTACTTTTTAACACTTTGCCACAACTTTTCAGTATTTGCCACGACTTTGCAGCACTTTGCCACTCTTTTCAGTACTTTGCTACAACTTTGCCACAACTCTTCAGTACTTTGCCACACTTTTCAGTACTTTGCCACGACTTTTCAGTACTTTGCCACTACTTTTCAGCACTTTGCCACAACTTTTCAGTACTTTGCCACGACTTTGCAGAACTTTGCCACTCTTTTCAGTACTTTGCCACAACACTTCATTACTTTGCCACACTTTTCAGTACTTTGCCACGACTTTTCAGTACTTTGCCACTACTTTTCAACACTTTGCCACAACTTTTCAGTACTTTGCCACGACTTTGCAGCACTTTGCCACTCTTTTCAGTACTTTGCTACGACTTTGCCACAACTCTTCAGTACTTTGCCACACTTTTCAGTACTTTGCCACGACTTTTCAGTACTTTGCCACTACTTTTCAGCACATTGCCACAACTTTTCAGTACTTTGCCACACTTTTCAGCACTTTGCCACAACTTTTCTGTACTTTGCCACACTTTTCAGCACTTTGCCACTACTTTTCAGTACTTTGCCACACTTTTCAGTACTTTGCCACGACTTTGCCACAACTTTTCATTACTTTGCCACTCCTTTCAGTACTTTGCCACGACTTTGCCACAACTTTTCAGTACTTTGCCACACTTTTCAGTACTTTGCCACGACTTTGCCACAACTTTTCAGTACTTTGCCACTCTTTTCATTACTTTGCCACGACTTTGCCACAACTTTTCAGTACTTTGCCACACTTTTCAGTACTTTGCCACACTTTTCAGCACTTTGCCACGACTTTGCAGCACTTTGCCACACTTTTCAGCACTTTGCCACAACTTTTCAGTACTTTGCCACACTTTTCAGTACTTTGCCACGACTTTTCAGCACTTTGCCACAACTTTTCAGTACTTTGCCACTCTTGTCAGTACTTTGCCACGATTTTGCCACAACTCTTCAGTACTTTGCCACACTTTTCAGTACTTTGCCACACTTTTCAGTACTTTGCCACGACTTTGCCACAACTTTTCATTACTTTGCCACTCCTTTCAGTACTTTGCCACGACTTTGCCACAACTTTTCAGTACTTTGCCACACTTTTCAGCACTTTGCCACAACTTTTCAGTACTTTGCCACACTTTTCAGTACTTTGCCACGACTTTGCCACGACTTTTCAGCACTTTGCCACACTTTTCAGTACATTGCCACGACTTTTCAGCACTCGCCACAACTTTTCAGTACTTTGCCACACTTTTCAGCACTTTGCCACGACTTTGCAGCACTTTGCCACACTTTTCAGCACTTTGCCACAACTTTTCAGTACTTTGCCACTCTTTTCAGTACTTTGCCACGACTTTGCCACAACTCTTCAGTACTTTGCCACACTTTTCAGTACTTTGCCACGACTTTTCAGTACTTTGCCACTACTTTTTAACACTTTGCCACAACTTTTCAGTATTTGCCACGACTTTGCAGCACTTTGCCACTCTATTCAGTACTTTGCTACAACTTTGCCACAACTCTTCAGTACTTTGCCACACTTTTCAGTACTTTGCCACGACTTTTCAGTACTTTGCCACTACTTTTCAGCACTTTGCCACAACTTTTCTGTACTTTGCCACGACTTTGCAGAACTTTGCCACTCTTTTCAGTACTTTGCCACGACTTTGCCACAACACTTCAGTACTTTGCCACACTTTTCAGTACTTTGCCACGACTTTTCAGTACTTTGCCACTACTTTTCAACACTTTGCCACAACTTTTCAGTACTTTGCCACGACTTTGCAGCACTTTGCCACTCTTTTCAGTACTTTGCTACGACTTTGCCACAACTCTTCAGTACTTTGCCACACTTTTCAGTACTTTGCCACGACTTTTCAGTACTTTGCCACTACTTTTCAGCACATTGCCACAACTTTTCAGTACTTTGCCACACTTTTCAGCACTTTGCCACAACTTTTCTGTACTTTGCCACACTTTTCAGCACTTTGCCACTACTTTTCAGTACTTTGCCACACTTTCTGTACTTTGCCACGACTTTGCCACAACTTTTCATTACTTTGCCACTCCTTTCAGTACTTTGCCACGACTTTGCCACAACTTTTCAGTACTTTGCCACACTTTTCAGTACTTTGCCACGACTTTGCCACAACTTTTCAGTACTTTGCCACTCTTTTCATTACTTTGCCACGACTTTGCCACAACTTTTCAGTACTTTGCCACACTTTTCAGTACTTTGCCACACTTTTCAGCACTTTGCCACGACTTTGCAGCACTTTGCCACACTTTTCAGCACTTTGCCACAACTTTTCAGTACTTTGCCACACTTTTCAGTACTTTGCCACGACTTTTCAGCACTTTGCCACAACTTTTCAGTACTTTGCCACACTTTTCAGTACTTTGCCACACTTTTCAGTACTTTGCCACGACTTTGCCACAACTTTTCATTACTTTGCCACTCCTTTCAGTACTTTGCCACGACTTTGCCACAACTTTTCAGTACTTTGCCACACTTTTCAGTACTTTGCCACGACTTTGCCACAACTTTTCAGTACTTTGCCACTCTTTTCATTACTTTGCCACGACTTTGCCACAACTTTTCAGTACTTTGCCACACTTTTCAGTACTTTGCCACACTTTTCAGCACTTTGCCACGACTTTGCAGCACTTTGCCACACTTTTCAGCACTTTGCCACAACTTTTCAGTACTTTGCCACACTTTTCAGTACTTTGCCACGACTTTTCAGCACTTTGCCACAACTTTTCAGTACTTTGCCACACTTTTCAGTACTTTGCCACGACTTTGCAGCACTTTGCCACTCTTTTCATTACTTTGCCACGACTTTGCCACAACTCTTCAGTACTTTGCCACACTTTTCAGTATTTTGCCACGACTTTTCAGTACTTTGCCACTACTTTTCAACACTTTGCCACAACTTTTCAGTACTTTGCCACGACTTTGCAGTACTTTGCCACTCTTGTCAGTACTTTGCCACGATTTTGCCACAACTCTTCAGTACTTTGCCACACTTTTCAGTACTTTGCCACGACTTTTCAGTACTTTGCCACTACTTTTCAGCATTTTGCCACAACTTTTCAGTACTTTGCCACACTTTTCAGTACTTTGCCACGACTTTGCCACGACTTTTCAGCACTTTGCCACAACTTTTCAGTACTTTGCCACACTTTTCAGTACATTGCCACGACTTTTCAGCACTCGCCACAACTTTTCAGTACTTTGCCACACTTTTCAGCACTTTGCCACAACTTTTCATTACTTTGCCACTCCTTTCAGTACTTTGCCACGACTTTGCCACAACTTTTCAGTACTTTGCCACACTTTTCAGTACTTTGCCACGACTTTGCCACAACTTTTCAGTACTTTGCCACTCTTTTCATTACTTTGCCACGACTTTGCCACAACTTTTCAGTACTTTGCCACACTTTTCAGTACTTTGCCACACTTTTCAGCACTTTGCCACGACTTTGCAGCACTTTGCCACACTTTTCAGCACTTTGCCACAACTTTTCAGTACTTTGCCACACTTTTCAGTACTTTGCCACGACTTTTCAGCACTTTGCCACAACTTTTCAGTACTTTGCCACACTTTTCAGTACTTTGCCACACTTTTCAGTACTTTGCCACGACTTTGCCACAACTTTTCATTACTTTGCCACTCCTTTCAGTACTTTGCCACGACTTTGCCACAACTTTTCAGTACTTTGCCACACTTTTCAGTACTTTGCCACGACTTTGCCACAACTTTTCAGTACTTTGCCACTCTTTTCATTACTTTGCCACGACTTTGCCACAACTTTTCAGTACTTTGCCACACTTTTCAGTACTTTGCCACACTTTTCAGCACTTTGCCACGACTTTGCAGCACTTTGCCACACTTTTCAGCACTTTGCCACAACTTTTCAGTACTTTGCCACACTTTTCAGTACTTTGCCACGACTTTTCAGCACTTTGCCACAACTTTTCAGTACTTTGCCACACTTTTCAGTACTTTGCCACGACTTTGCAGCACTTTGCCACTCTTTTCATTACTTTGCCACGACTTTGCCACAACTCTTCAGTACTTTGCCACACTTTTCAGTATTTTGCCACGACTTTTCAGTACTTTGCCACTACTTTTCAACACTTTGCCACAACTTTTCAGTACTTTGCCACGACTTTGCAGTACTTTGCCACTCTTGTCAGTACTTTGCCACGATTTTGCCACAACTTTTCAGTACTTTGCCACGACTTTTCAGTACTTTGCCACTACTTTTCAACACTTTGCCACAACTTTTCATTACTTTGCCACGACTTTGCAGCACTTTGCCACACTTTTCAGTACTTTGCTACGACTTTGCCACAACTCTTCAGTACTTTGCCACACTTTTCAGTACTTTGCCACGACTTTTCAGTACTTTGCCACTACTTTTCAGCACTTTGCCACAACTTTTCAGTACTTTGCCACGACTTTGCAGCACTTTGCCACTCTTTTCAGTACTTTGCCACGACTTTGCCACAACTCTTCAGTACTTTGCCACACTTTTCAGTACTTTGCCACGACTTTTCAGTACTTTGCCACTACTTTTCAACACTTTGCCACAACTTTTCATTACTTTGCCACGACTTTGCAGCACTTTGCCACTCTTTTCAGTACTTTGCTACGACTTTGCCACAACTCTTCAGTACTTTGCCACAACTTTTCAGTACTTTGCCACACTTTTCAGTACTTTGCCACGACTTTTTAGCACTTCGCCACAACTTTTCAGTACTTTGCCACACTTTTCAGTACTTTGCCACAACTTTTCAGTACTTTGCCACACTATTCAGTACTTTGCCACGACTTTGCAGCACTTTGCCACGACTTTGCCACAACTCTTCAGTACTTTGCCACACTTTTCAGTACTTTGCCACGACTTTTCAGTACTTTGCCACTACTTTTCAACACTTTGCCACAACTTTTCATTACTTTGCCACGACTTTGCAGCACTTTGCCACACTTTTCAGTACTTTGCTACGACTTTGCCACAACTCTTCAGTACTTTGCCACACTTTTCAGTACTTTGCCACGACTTTTCAGTACTTTGCCACTACTTTTCAGCACTTTGCCACAACTTTTCAGTACTTTGCCACGACTTTGCAGCACTTTGCCACTCTTTTCAGTACTTTGCCACGACTTTGCCACAACTCTTCAGTACTTTGCCACACTTTTCAGTACTTTGCCACGACTTTTCAGTACTTTGCCACTACTTTTCAACACTTTGCCACAACTTTTCATTACTTTGCCACGACTTTGCAGCACTTTGCCACTCTTTTCAGTACTTTGCTACGACTTTGCCACAACTCTTCAGTACTTTGCCACAACTTTTCAGTACTTTGCCACACTTTTCAGTACTTTGCCACGACTTTTTAGCACTTCGCCACAACTTTTCAGTACTTTGCCACACTTTTCAGTACTTTGCCACAACTTTTCAGTACTTTGCCACACTATTCAGTACTTTGCCACGACTTTGCAGCACTTTGCCTCATTTTCAGCACTTTGCAACAACTTTTCAGTACTTTGCCACTCTTTTCAGAACTTTGCCACGACTTTTCAGCACTTCGCCACTACTTTTCAGTACTTTGCCACGACTTTGCCACAACTCTTCAGTACTTTGCCACACTTTTCAGTACTTTGCCACGACTTTTCAGTACTTTGCCACTACTTTTCAGCATTTTGCCACAACTTTTCAGTACTTTGCCACAACTTTTCAGTACTTTGCCACGACTTTGCCACGACTTATCAGCACTTTGCCACACTTTTCAGTACATTGCCACGACTTTTCAGCACTCGCCACAACTTTTCAGTACTTTGCCACACTTTTCAGCACTTTGCCACGACTTTGCAGCACTTTGCCACACTTTTCAGCACTTTGCCACAACTTTTCAGTACTTTGCCACTCTTTTCAGTACTTTGCCACGACTTTGCCACAACTCTTCAGTACTTTGCCACACTTTTCAGTACTTTGCCACGACTTTTCAGTACTTTGCCACTACTTTTTAACACTTTGCCACAACTTTTCAGTATTTGCCACGACTTTGCAGCACTTTGCCACTCTTTTCAGTACTTTGCTACAACTTTGCCACAACTCTTCAGTACTTTGCCACACTTTTCAGTACTTTGCCACGACTTTTCAGTACTTTGCCACTACTTTTCAGCAATTTGCCACAACTTTTCAGTACTTTGCCACGACTTTGCAGAACTTTGCCACTCTTTTCAGTACTTTGCCACGACTTTGCAGCACTTTGCCACTCTTTTCAGTACTTTGCTACAACTTTGCCACAACTCTTCAGTACTTTGCCACACTTTTCAGTACTTTGCCACGACTTTTCAGTACTTTGCCACTACTTTTCAGCAATTTGCCACAACTTTTCAGTACTTTGCCACGACTTTGCAGAACTTTGCCACTCTTTTCAGTACTTTGCCACGACTTTGCCACAACACTTCAGTACTTTGCCACACTTTTCAGTACTTTGCCACGACTTTTCAGTACTTTGCCACTACTTTTCAACACTTTGCCACAACTTTTCAGTACTTTGCCACGACTTTGCAGCACTTTGCCACTCTTTTCAGTACTTTGCAACGACTTTGCCACAACTCTTCAGTACTTTGCCACACTTTTCAGTACTTTGCCACGACTTTTCAGTACTTTGCCACTACTTTTCAGCACATTGCCACAACTTTTCAGTACTTTGCCACACTTTTCAGCACTTTGCCACAACTTTTCTGTACTTTGCCACACTTTTCAGCACTTTGCCACTACTTTTCAGTACTTTGCCACACTTTTCAGTACTTTGCCACGACTTTGCCACAACTTTTCATTACTTTGCCACTCCTTTCAGTACTTTGCCACGACTTTGCCACAACTTTTCAGTACTTTGCCACACTTTTCAGTACTTTGCCACGACTTTGCCACAACTTTTCAGTACTTTGCCACTCTTTTCATTACTTTGCCACGACTTTGCCACAACTTTTCAGTACTTTGCCACACTTTTCAGTACTTTGCCACACTTTTCAGCACTTTGCCACGACTTTGCAGCACTTTGCCACACTTTTCAGCACTTTGCCACAACTTTTCAGTACTTTGCCACACTTTTCAGTACTTTGCCACGACTTTTCAGCACTTTGCCACAACTTTTCAGTACTTTGCCACTCTTGTCAGTACTTTGCCACGATTTTGCCACAACTCTTCAGTACTTTGCCACACTTTTCAGTACTTTGCCACACTTTTCAGTACTTTGCCACGACTTTGCCACAACTTTTCATTACTTTGCCACTCCTTTCAGTACTTTGCCACGACTTTGCCACAACTTTTCAGTACTTTGCCACACTTTTCAGTACTTTGCCACGACTTTGCCACAACTTTTCAGTACTTTGCCACTCTTTTCATTACTTTGCCACGACTTTGCCACAACTTTTCAGTACTTTGCCACACTTTTCAGTACTTTGCCACACTTTTCAGCACTTTGCCACGACTTTGCAGCACTTTGCCACACTTTTCAGCACTTTGCCACAACTTTTCAGTACTTTGCCACACTTTTCAGTACTTTGCCACGACTTTTCAGCACTTTGCCACAACTTTTCAGTACTTTGCCACACTTTTCAGTACTTTGCCACACTTTTCAGTACTTTGCCACGACTTTGCCACGACTTTTCAGCACTTTGCCACAACTTTTCAGTACTTTGCCACACTTTTCAGTACATTGCCACGACTTTTCAGCACTCGCCACAACTTTTCAGTACTTTGCCACACTTTTTAGCACTTTGCCACGAGTTTGCAGCACTTTGCCACGACTTTGCCACAACTCTTCAGTACTTTGCCACACTTTTCAGTACTTTGCCACGACTTTTCAGTACTTTGCCACTACTTTTCAACACTTTGCCACAACTTTTCATTACTTTGCCACGACTTTGCAGCACTTTGCCACACTTTTCAGTACTTTGCTACGACTTTGCCACAACTCTTCAGTACTTTGCCACACTTTTCAGTACTTTGCCACGACTTTTCAGTACTTTGCCACTACTTTTCAGCACTTTGCCACAACTTTTCAGTACTTTGCCACGACTTTGCAGCACTTTGCCACTCTTTTCAGTACTTTGCCACGACTTTACAACAACTCTTCAGTACTTTGCCACACTTTTCAGTACTTTGCCACGACTTTTCAGTACTTTGCCACTACTTTTCAACACTTTGCCACAACTTTTCAGTACTTTGCCACGACTTTGCAGCACTTTGCCACTCTTTTCAGTACTTTGCCACGACTATGCCACAACTCTTCAGTACTTTGCCACACTTTTCAGTACTTTGCCACGACTTTTCAGTACTTTGCCACAACTTTTCAGTACTTTGCCACGACTTTGCAGCACTTTGCCACTCTTTTCAGTACTTTGCCACGACTTTGCCACAACTCTTCAGTACTTTGCCACACTTTTCAGTACTTTGCCACGACTTTTCAGTACTTTGCCACTACTTTTCAGAACTTTGCCACAACTTTTCAGTACTTTGCCACACTTTTCAGCACTTTGCTACAACTTTTCTGTACTTTGCCACACTTTTCAGCACTTTGCCACTACTTTTCAGTACTTTGCCACACTTTTCAGTACTTTGCCACGACTTTTCAGCACTTCGCCACAAAATTTCAGTACTTTGCCACACTTTTCAGTACTTTGCCACGACTTTGCCACAACTTTTCAGTACTTTGCCACTCTTTTCAGTACTTTGCCACGACTTTGCCACAACTTTTCAGTACTTTGCCACACTTTTCAGTACTTTGCCACAACTTTTCAGTACTTTGCCACTCTTCTCAGTACTTTGTCACGACTTTGCCACAACTTTTCAGTACTTTGCCACACTTTTCAGTACTTTGCACACTTTTCAGCACTTTGCCACAACTTTTCAGTCCTTTGCCACACTTTTCAGCACTTTGCAGCACTTTGCCACACTTTTCAGCACTTTGCCACAACTTTTCAGTCCTTTGCCACACTTTTCAGCACTTTGCCACGACTTTGCAGCACTTTGCCACACTTTTCAGCACTTTGCCACAACTTTTCAGTACTTTGCCACACTTTTCAGTACTTTGCCACGACTTTTCAGCACTTCGCCACTACTTTTCAGTACTTTGCTACACTTTTCAGTACTTTGCCACAACTTTTCAGTACTTTGCCACACTTTTCAGTACTTTGCCACGACTTTGCAGCACTTTGCCACACTTTTCAGCACTTTGCAACAACTTTTCAGTACTTTGCCACACTTTTCAGTTCTTTGCCACGACTTTGCAGCCACTCTTTTCAGTACTTTGCCACGACTTTGCCACAACTCGTCAGTACTTTGCCACACTTTTCAGTACTTTGCCACGACTTTTCAGCACTTTGCCACAACTTTTCAGTACTTTGTCACACTTTTCAGTACTTTGCCACGACTTTGCCACGACTTTTCAGTACTTTGCCACTACTTTTCAGAACTTTGCCACAACTTTTCAGTACTTTGCCACACTTTTCAGCACTTTGCCACAACTTTTCAGTACTTTGCCACACTTTTCAGTACTTTGCCACGACTTTGCAGCACTTTGCCACTACTTTTCAGTACTTTGCCACACTTTTCAGTACTTTGCACGACTTTTCAGTACTTTGCCACACTTTTCAGTACTTTGCCACGACTTTTCAGCACTTCGCCACAACTTTTCAGTACTTTGCCACACTTTTCAGTACTTTGCCACGACTTTGCCACAACTTTTCAGTACTTTGCCACTCTTTTCAGTACTTTGCCACGACTTTGCCACAACTTTTCAGTACTTTGCCACACTTTTCAGTACTTTGCCACGACTTTTTAGCACTTCGCCACAACTTTTCAGTACTTTGCCACACTTTTCAGTACTTTGCCACAACTTTTCAGTACTTTGCCACACTATTCAGTACTTTGCCACGATTTGCAGCACTTTGCCTCATTTTCAGCACTTTGCAACAACTTTTCAGTACTTTGCCACTCTTTTCAGAACTTTGCCACGACTTTTCAGCACTTCGCCACTACTTTTCAGTACTTTGCCACGACTTTGCCACAACTCTTCAGTACTTTGCCACACTTTTCAGTACTTTGCAACGACTTTTCAGTACTTTGCCACAACTTTTCAGCACTTTGCCACAACTTTTCAGTTTTTTGCCACACTTTTCAGCACTTTGCCACAACTTTTCAGTACTTTGCCACACTTTTCAGCACTTTGCCACTACTTTTCAGTACATTGCCACACTTTTCGGTATTTTGCCACGACTTTTCAGCACTTCGCCACAACTTTTCAGTACTTTGCCACACTTTTCATTACTTTGCCACGACTTTGCCACAACTTTTCAGTACTTTGCCACACTTTTCTGCACTTCGCCACTACTTTTCAGTACTTTGCCACACTTTTCAGTACTTTGCCACAACTTTTCAGTACTTTGCCACACTTTTCAGCAGTTTGCCACGACTTTGCAGCACTTTGCCACTCTTTTCAGTACTTTGCCACAAATTTGCCACAACTCTTCAGTACTTTGCCACACTTTTCAGTACTTTGCCACGACTTTTCAGCACTTTGCCACAACTTTTCAGTACTTTGCCACACTTTTCAGTACTTTGCCACGACTTTGCCACGACTTTTCAGCACTTTGCCACAAATTTTCAGTACTTTGCCACACTTTTCAGTACATTGCAACGACTTTTCAGCACTCGCCACAACTTTTCAGTACTTTGCCACACTTTTCAGCACTTTGCCACGACTTTGCAGCACTTTGCCACACTTTTCAGCACCTTGCCACAACTTTTCAGTACTTTGCCACACTTTTCAGTACTTTGCCACGACTTTGCAGCACTTTGCCACTCTTTTCAGTACTTTGCCACGACTTTGCCACAACTCTTCAGTACTTTGCCACACTTTTCAGTATTTTGCCACGACTTTTCAGTACTTTGCCACTACTTTTCAACACTTTGCCACAACTTTTCAGTACTTTGCCACGACTTTGCAGTACTTTGCCACTTTTTTCAGTACTTTGCCACGACTTTGCCACAACTCTTCAGTACTTTGCCACACTTTTCAGTACTTTGCCACGACTTTTCAGTACTTTACCACTACTTTTCAGCATTTTGCCACACTTTTCAGCATTTTGCCACACTTTTCAGCACTTTGCCACAACTTTTCAGTACTTTGCCACACTTTTCAGCACTTTGCCACGACTTTGCAGCACTTTGCCACACTTTTCAGTACTTTGCCACAACTTTTCAGTACTTTGCCACACTTTTCAGTTCTTTGCCACGACTTTTCAGCACTTCGCCACTACTTTTCAGTACTTTGCTATACTTTTCAGTACTTTGCCACAACTTTTCAGTACTTTGCCACACTTTTCAGTACTTTGCCACGACTTTGCAGCACTTTGCCACACTTTTCAGAACTTTGCAACAACTTTTCAGTACTTTGCCACACTTTTCAGTTCTTTGCCACGACTTTGCAGCCACTCTTTTCAGTACTTTGCCACGACTTTGCCACAACTCGTCAGTACTTTGCCACACTTTTCAGTACTTTGCCACGACTTTTCAGCACTTTGCCACAACTTTTCAGTACTTTGTCACACTTTTCAGTACTTTGCCACGACTTTGCCACGACTTTTCAGTACTTTGCCACTACTTTTCAGAACTTTGCCACAACTTTTCAGTACTTTGCCACACTTTTCAGCACTTTGCCACAACTTTTCAGTACTTTGCCACACTTTTCAGCACTTTGCCACAACTTTTCAGTACTTTGCCACACTTTTCAGTACTTTGCCACGACTTTGCAGCACTTTGCCACTACTTTTCAGTACTTTGCCACACTTTTCAGTACTTTGCACGACTTTTCAGTACTTTGCCACACTTTTCAGTACTTTGCCACGACTTTTCAGCACTTCGCCACAACTTTTCAGTACTTTGCCACACTTTTCAGTACTTTGCCACGACATTGCCACAACTTTTCAGTACTTTGCCACTCTTTTCAGTACTTTGCCACGACTTTGCCACAACTTTTCAGTACTTTGCCACACTTTTCAGTACTTTGCCACGACTTTTTAGCACTTCGCCACAACTTTTCAGTACTTTGCCACACTTTTCAGTACTTTGCCACAACTTTTCAGTACTTTGCCACACTATTCAGTACTTTGCCACGATTTGCAGCACTTTGCCTCATTTTCAGCACTTTGCGACAACTTTTCAGTACTTTGCCACTCTTTTCAGAACTTTGCCACGACTTTTCAGCACTTCGCCACTACTTTTCAGTACTTTGCCACGACTTTGCCACAACTCTTCAGTACTTTGCCACACTTTTCAGTACTTTGCCACGACTTTTCAGTACTTTGCCACAACTTTTCAGCACTTTGCCACAACTTTTCAGTTTTTTGCCACACTTTTCAGCACTTTGCCACAACTTTTCAGTACTTTGCCACACTTTTCAGCACTTTGCCACTACTTTTCAGTACATTGCCACACTTTTCGGTATTTTGCCACGACTTTTCAGCACTTCGCCACAACTTTTCAGTACTTTGCCACACTTTTCATTACTTTGCCACGACTTTGCCACAACTTTTCAGTACTTTGCCACACTTTTCTGCACTTCGCCACTACTTTTCAGTACTTTGCCACACTTTTCAGTACTTTGCCACAACTTTTCAGTACTTTGCCACACTTTTCAGCAGTTTGCCACGACTTTGCAGCACTTTGCCACTCTTTTCAGTACTTTGCCACAAATTTGCCACAACTCTTCAGTACTTTGCCACACTTTTCAGTACTTTGCCACGACTTTTCAGCACTTTGCCACAACTTTTCAGTACTTTGCCACACTTTTCAGTACTTTGCCACGACTTTTCAGCACTCGCCACAACTTTTCAGTACTTTGCCACACTTTTCAGCACTTTGCCACGACTTTGCAGCACTTTGCCACACTTTTCATCACTTT
Organism: Saccoglossus kowalevskii; assembly: GCF_978046115.1. NCBI lineage: Eukaryota > Metazoa > Hemichordata > Enteropneusta > Harrimaniidae > Saccoglossus > Saccoglossus kowalevskii. The sequence continues at coordinate 62,637 of NW_028188700.1, forward strand.
GCCACAACTGTTCAGTACTTTGCCACACTTTTCAGTACTTTGCCACGACTTTGCAGCACTTTGCCACTCTTTTCAGTACTTTGCCACGACTTTGCCACAACTCTTCAGTACTTTGCCACACTTTTCAGTATTTTGCCACGACTTTTCAGTACTTTGCCACTACTTTTCAACACTTTGCCACAACTTTTCAGTACTTTGCCACGACTTTGCAGTACTTTGCCACTTTTTTCAGTACTTTGCCACGACTTTGCCACAACTCTTCAGTACTTTGCCACACTTTTCAGTACTTTGCCACGACTTTTCAGTACTTTACCACTACTTTTCAGCATTTTGCCACACTTTTCGGTATTTTGCCACGACTTTTCAGCACTTCGCCACATCTTTTCAGTACTTTGCCACACTTTTCAGTACTTTGCCACGACTTTGCCACAACTTTTCAGTATTTTGCCACACTTTTCTGCACTTCGCCACTACTTTTCAGTACTTTGCCACACTTTTCAGTACTTTGCCACAACTTTTCAGTACTTTGCCACACTTTTCAGCAGTTTGCCACGACTTTGCAGCACTTTGCCACTCTTTTCAGTACTTTGCCACAAATTTGCCAAAACTCTTCAGTCCTTTGCCACACTTTTCAGTACTTTGCCACGACTTTTCAGCACTTTGCCACAACTTTTCAGTAGTTTGCCACACTTTTCAGTACTTTGCCACGACTTTGCCACGACTTTTCAGCACTTTGCCACAACTTTTCAGTACTTTGCCACACTTTTCAGTACATTGCCACGACTTTTCAGCACTCGCCACAACTTTTCAGTACTTTGCCACACTTTTCAGCACTTTGCCACGACTTTGCAGCACTTTGCCACACTTTTCAGCACTTTGCCACAACTTTTCAGTACTTTGCCACGACTTTTCAGCACTTCGCCACAACTTTTCAGTACTTTGCCACACTTTTCAGTACTTTGCCACGACTTTGCCACAACTTTTCAGTACTTTGCCACTCTTTTCAGTACTTTGCCACGACTTTGCCACAACTTTTCAGTACTTTGCCACACTTTTCAGTACTTTGCCACGACTTTTTAGCACTTCGCCACAACTTTTCAGTACTTTGCCACACTTTTCAGTACTTTGCCACAACTTTTCAGTACTTTGCCACACTATTCAGTACTTTGCCACGACTTTGCAGCACTTTGCCTCATTTTCAGCACTTGCAACAACTTTTCAGTACTTTGCCACTCTTTTCAGAACTTTGCCACGACTTTTCAGCACTTCGCCACTACTTTTCAGTACTTTGCCACGACTTTGCCACAACTTTTCAGCACTTTGCCACAACTTTTCAGTTTTTTGCCACACTTTTCAGCACTTTGCCACAACTTTTCAGTACTTTGCCACACTTTTCAGCACTTTGCCACTACTTTTCAGTACATTGCCACACTTTTCGGTATTTTGCCACGACTTTTCAGCACTTCGCCACAACTTTTCAGTACTTTGCCACACTTTTCAGTACTTTGCCACGACTTTGCCACAACTTTTCAGTACTTTGCCACACTTTTCTGCACTTCGCCACTACTTTTCAGTACTTTGCCACACTTTTCAGTACTTTGCCACAACTTTTCAGTACTTTGCCACACTTTTCAGCAGTTTGCCACGACTTTGCAGCACTTTGCCACTCTTTTCAGTACTTTGCCACAAATTTGCCACAACTCTTCAGTACTTTGCCACACTTTTCAGTACTTTGCCACGACTTTTCAGCACTTTGCCACAACTTTTCAGTACTTTGCCACACTTTTCAGTACTTTGCCACGACTTTGCCACGACTTTTCAGCACTTTGCCACAACTTTTCAGTACTTTGCCACACTTTTCAGAACATTGCAACGAATTTTCAGCACTCGCCACAACTTTTCAGTACTTTGCCACACTTTTCAGCACTTTGCCACGACTTTGCAGCACTTTGCCACACTTTTCAGCACTTTGCCACAACTTTTCAGTACTTTGCCACACTTTTCAGTACTTTGCCACGACTTTGCAGCACTTTGCCACTCTTTTCAGTACTTTGCCACGACTTTGCCACAACTCTTCAGTACTTTGCCACACTTTTCAGTATTTTGCCACGACTTTTCAGTACTTTGCCACTACTTTTCAACACTTTGCCACAACTTTTCAGTACTTTGCCACGACTTTGCAGTACTTTGCCACTTTTTTCAGTACTTTGCCACGACTTTGCCACAACTCTTCAGTACTTTGCCACACTTTTCAGTACTTTGCCACGACTTTTCAGTACTTTACCACTACTTTTCAGCATTTTGCCACACTTTTCGGTATTTTGCCACGACTTTTCAGCACTTCGCCACATCTTTTCAGTACTTTGCCACACTTTTCAGTACTTTGCCACGACTTTGCCACAACTTTTCAGTATTTTGCCACACTTTTCTGCACTTCGCCACTACTTTTCAGTACTTTGCCACACTTTTCAGTACTTTGCCACAACTTTTCAGTACTTTGCCACACTTTTCAGCACTTCGCCACTACTTTTCAGTACTTTGCCACGACTTTGCCACAACTCTTCAGTACTTTGCCACACTTTTCAGTACTTTGCCACGACTTTTCAGTACTTTGCCACAACTTTTCAGCACTTTGCCACAACTTTTCAGTTTTTTGCCACACTTTTCAGCACTTTGCCACAACTTTTCAGTACTTTGCCACACTTTTCAGCACTTTGCCACTACTTTTCAGTACATTGCCACACTTTTCGGTATTTTGCCACGACTTTTCAGCACTTCGCCACAACTTTTCAGTACTTTGCCACACTTTTCATTACTTTGCCACGACTTTGCCACAACTTTTCAGTACTTTGCCACACTTTTCTGCACTTCGCCACTACTTTTCAGTACTTTGCCACACTTTTCAGTACTTTGCCACAACTTTTCAGTACTTTGCCACACTTTTCAGCAGTTTGCCACGACTTTGCAGCACTTTGCCACTCTTTTCAGTACTTTGCCACAAATTTGCCACAACTCTTCAGTACTTTGCCACACTTTTCAGTACTTTGCCACGACTTTTCAGCACTTTGCCACAACTTTTCAGTACTTTGCCACACTTTTCAGTACTTTGCCACGACTTTTCAGCACTCGCCACAACTTTTCAGTACTTTGCCACACTTTTCAGCACTTTGCCACGACTTTGCAGCACTTTGCCACACTTTTCAGCACTTTGCCACAACTGTTCAGTACTTTGCCACACTTTTCAGTACTTTGCCACGACTTTGCAGCACTTTGCCACTCTTTTCAGTACTTTGCCACGACTTTGCCACAACTCTTCAGTACTTTGCCACACTTTTCAGTATTTTGCCACGACTTTTCAGTACTTTGCCACTACTTTTCAACACTTTGCCACAACTTTTCAGTACTTTGCCACGACTTTGCAGTACTTTGCCACTTTTTTCAGTACTTTGCCACGACTTTGCCACAACTCTTCAGTACTTTGCCACACTTTTCAGTACTTTGCCACGACTTTTCAGTACTTTACCACTACTTTTCAGCATTTTGCCACACTTTTCGGTATTTTGCCACGACTTTTCAGCACTTCGCCACATCTTTTCAGTACTTTGCCACACTTTTCAGTACTTTGCCACGACTTTGCCACAACTTTTCAGTATTTTGCCACACTTTTCTGCACTTCGCCACTACTTTTCAGTACTTTGCCACACTTTTCAGTACTTTGCCACAACTTTTCAGTACTTTGCCACACTTTTCAGCAGTTTGCCACGACTTTGCAGCACTTTGCCACTCTTTTCAGTACTTTGCCACAAATTTGCCAAAACTCTTCAGTCCTTTGCCACACTTTTCAGTACTTTGCCACGACTTTTCAGCACTTTGCCACAACTTCTCAGTAGTTTGCCACACTTTTCAGTACTTTGCCACGACTTTGCCACGACTTTTCAGCACTTTGCCACAACTTTTCAGTACTTTGCCACACTTTTCAGTACATTGCCACGACTTTTCAGCACTCGCCACAACTTTTCAGTACTTTGCCACACTTTTCAGCACTTTGCCACGACTTTGCAGCACTTTGCCACACTTTTCAGCACTTTGCCACAACTTTTCAGTACTTTGCCACGACTTTTCAGCACTTCGCCACAACTTTTCAGTACTTTGCCACACTTTTCAGTACTTTGCCACGACTTTGCCACAACTTTTCAGTACTTTGCCACTCTTTTCAGTACTTTGCCACGACTTTGCCACAACTTTTCAGTACTTTGCCACACTTTTCAGTACTTTGCCACGACTTTTTAGCACTTCGCCACAACTTTTCAGTACTTTGCCACACTTTTCAGTACTTTGCCACAACTTTTCAGTACTTTGCCACACTATTCAGTACTTTGCCACGACTTTGCAGCACTTTGCCTCATTTTCAGCACTTGCAACAACTTTTCAGTACTTTGCCACTCTTTTCAGAACTTTGCCACGACTTTTCAGCACTTCGCCACTACTTTTCAGTACTTTGCCACGACTTTGCCACAACTTTTCAGCACTTTGCCACAACTTTTCAGTTTTTTGCCACACTTTTCAGCACTTTGCCACAACTTTTCAGTACTTTGCCACACTTTTCAGCACTTTGCCACTACTTTTCAGTACATTGCCACACTTTTCGGTATTTTGCCACTACTTTTCAGCACTTCGCCACAACTTTTCAGTACTTTGCCACACTTTTCAGTACTTTGCCACGACTTTGCCACAACTTTTCAGTACTTTGCCACACTTTTCTGCACTTCGCCACTACTTTTCAGTACTTTGCCACACTTTTCAGTACTTTGCCACAACTTTTCAGTACTTTGCCACACTTTTCAGCAGTTTGCCACGACTTTGCAGCACTTTGCCACTCTTTTCAGTACTTTGCCACAAATTTGCCACAACTCTTCAGTACTTTGCCACACTTTTCAGTACTTTGCCACGACTTTTCAGCACTTTGCCACAACTTTTCAGTACTTTGCCACACTTTTCAGTACTTTGCCACGACTTTGCCACGACTTTTCAGCACTCGCCACAACTTTTCAGTACTTTGCCACACTTTTCAGCACTTTGCCACGACTTTGCAGCACTTTGCCACACTTTTCAGCACTTTGCCACAACTTTTCAGTACTTTGCCACACTTTTCAGTACTTTGCCACGACTTTGCAGCACTTTGCCACTCTTTTCAGTACTTTGCCACGACTTTGCCACAACTCTTCAGTACTTTGCCACACTTTTCAGTATTTTGCCACGACTTTTCAGTACTTTGCCACTACTTTTCAACACTTTGCCACAACTTTTCAGTACTTTGCCACGACTTTGCAGTACTTTGCCACTTTTTTCAGTACTTTGCCACGACTTTGCCACAACTCTTCAGTACTTTGCCACACTTTTCAGTACTTTGCCACGACTTTTCAGTACTTTACCACTACTTTTCAGCATTTTGCCACACTTTTCGGTATTTTGCCACGACTTTTCAGCACTTCGCCACATCTTTTCAGTACTTTGCCACACTTTTCAGTACTTTGCCACGACTTTGCCACAACTTTTCAGTATTTTGCCACACTTTTCTGCACTTCGCCACTACTTTTCAGTACTTTGCCACACTTTTCAGTACTTTGCCACAACTTTTCAGTACTTTGCCACACTTTTCAGCAGTTTGCCACGACTTTGCAGCACTTTGCCACTCTTTTCAGTACTTTGCCACAAATTTGCCAAAACTCTTCAGTACTTTGCCACACTTTTCAGTACTTGCCACGACTTTTCTGCACTTTGCCACAACTTTTCAGTACTTTGCCACACTTTTCAGTACTTTGCCACGACTTTGCCACGACTTTTCAGCACTTTGCCACAACTTTTCAGTACTTTGCCACACTTTTCAGTACATTGCCACGACTTTTCAGCACTCGCCACAACTTTTCAGTACTTTGCCACACTTTTCAGCACTTTGCCACGACTTTGCAGCACTTTGCCACACTTTTCAGCACTTTGCCACAACTTTTCAGTACTTTGCCACACTTTTCAGTACTTTGCCACGACTTTGCAGCACTTTGCCACTCTTTTCAGTACTTTGCCACGACTTTGCCACAACTCTTCAGTACTTTGCCACACTTTTCAGTATTTTGCCACGACTTTTCAGTACTTTGCCACTACTTTTCAACACTTTGCCACAACTTTTCAGTACTTTGCCACGACTTTGCAGTACTTTGCCACTGATTTCAGTACTTTGCCACGACTTTGCCACAACTCTTCAGTACTTTGCCACACTTTTCAGTACTTTGCCACGACTTTTCAGTACTTTGCCACTACTTTTCAGCATTTTGCCACAACTTTTCAGTACTTTGCCACATTTTTCAGCACTTTGCCACAACTTTTCAGTACTTTGCCACACTTTTCAGTACTTTGCCACGACTTTGCCACGACTTTTCAGCACTTTGCCACACTTTTCAGCACTTTGCCACGACTTTTCAGCACTCGCCACAACTTTTCAGTACTTTGCCACACTTTTCAGCACTTTGCCACGACTTTGCAGCACTTTGCCACACTTTTCAGCACTTTGCCACAACTTTTCAGTACTTTGCCACTCTTTTCAGTACTTTGCCACGACTTTGCCACAACTCTTCAGTACTTTGCCACACTTTTCAGTACTTTGCCACGACTTTTCAGTACTTTGCCACTACTTTTCAACACTTTGCCACAAATTTTCAGTATTTGCCACGACTTTGCAGCACTTTGCCACTCTTTTCAGTACTTTGCTACGACTTTGCCACAACTCTTCAGTACTTTGCCACACTTTTCAGTACTTTGCCACGACTTTTCAGTACTTTGCCACTACTTTTCAGCACTTTGCCACAACTTTTCAGTACTTTGCCACGACTTTGCAGCACTTTGCCACTCTTTTCAGTACTTTGCCACGACTTTGTCACAACTCTTCAGTACTTTGCCACACTTTTCAGTACTTTGCCACGACTTTTCAGTACTTTGCCACTACTTTTCAGCACATTGCCACAACTTTTCAGTACTTTGCCACACTTTTCAGCACTTTGCCACAACTTTTCTGTACTTTGCCACACTTTTCAGCACTTTGCCACTACTTTTCAGTACTTTGCCACACTTTTCAGTACTTTGCCACGACTTTTCAGCACTTCGCCACAAAATTTCAGTACTTTGCCACACTTTTCAGTACTTTGCCACTACTTTGCCACAACTCTTCAGTACTTTGCCACACTTTTCAGTACATTGCAACGACTTTTCAGCACTCGCCACAACTTTTCAGTACTTTGCCACACTTTTCAGCACTTTGCCACGACTTTGCAGCACTTTGCCACACTTTTCAGCACTTTGCCACAACTTTTCAGTACTTTGCCACACTTTTCAGTACTTTGCCACGACTTTGCAGCACTTTGCCACTCTTTTCAGTACTTTGCCACGACTTTGCCACAACTCTTCAGTACTTTGCCACACTTTTCAGTATTTTGCCACGACTTTTCAGTACTTTGCCACTACTTTTCAACACTTTGCCACAACTTTTCAGTACTTTGCCACGACTTTGCAGTACTTTGCCACTTTTTTCAGTACTTTGCCACGACTTTGCCACAACTCTTCAGTACTTTGCCACACTTTTCAGTACTTTGCCACGACTTTTCAGTACTTTACCACTACTTTTCAGCATTTTGCCACACTTTTCGGTATTTTGCCACGACTTTTCAGCACTTCGCCACATCTTTTCAGTACTTTGCCACACTTTTCAGTACTTTGCCACGACTTTGCCACAACTTTTCAGTATTTTGCCACACTTTTCTGCACTTCGCCACTACTTTTCAGTACTTTGCCACACTTTTCAGTACTTTGCCACAACTTTTCAGTACTTTGCCACACTTTTCAGCAGTTTGCCACGACTTTGCAGCACTTTGCCACTCTTTTCAGTACTTTGCCACAAATTTGCCAAAACTCTTCAGTACTTTGCCACACTTTTCAGTACTTGCCACGACTTTTCTGCACTTTGCCACAACTTTTCAGTACTTTGCCACACTTTTCAGTACTTTGCCACGACTTTGCCACGACTTTTCAGCACTTTGCCACAACTTTTCAGTACTTTGCCACACTTTTCAGTACATTGCCACGACTTTTCAGCACTCGCCACAACTTTTCAGTACTTTGCCACACTTTTCAGCACTTTGCCACATCTTTGCAGCACTTTGCCACACTTTTCAGTACTTTGCCACACTTTTCAGTACTTTGCCACGACTTTGCAGCACTTTGCCACTCTTTTCAGTACTTTGCCACGACTTTGCCACAACTCTTCAGTACTTTGCCACACTTTTCAGTATTTTGCCACGACTTTTCAGTACTTTGCCACTACTTTTCAACACTTTGCCACAACTTTTCAGTACTTTGCCACGACTTTGCAGTACTTTGCCACTCTTTTCAGTACTTTGCCACGACTTTGCCACAACTCTTCAGTACTTTGCCACACTTTTCAGTACTTTGCCACGACTTTTCAGTACTTTGCCACTACTTTTCAGCATTTTGCCACAACTTTTCAGTACTTTGCCACACTTTTCAGCACTTTGCCACAACTTTTCAGTACTTTGCCACACTTTTCAGTACTTTGCCACGACTTTGCCACGACTTTTCAGCACTTTGCCACACTTTTCAGCACTTTGCCACGACTTTTCAGCACTCGCCACAACTTTTCAGTACTTTGCCACACTTTTCAGCACTTTGCCACGACTTTGCAGCACTTTGCCACACTTTTCAGCACTTTGCCACAACTTTTCAGTACTTTGCCACTCTTTTCAGTACTTTGCCACGACTTTGCCACAACTCTTCAGTACTTTGCCACACTTTTCAGTACTTTGCCACGACTTTTCAGTACTTTGCCACTACTTTTCAACACTTTGCCACAAATTTTCTGTATTTGCCACGACTTTGCAGCACTTTGCCACTCTTTTCAGTACTTTGCTACGACTTTGCCACAACTCTTCAGTACTTTGCCACACTTTTCAGTACTTTGCCACGACTTTTCAGTACTTTGCCACTACTTTTCAGCACTTTGCCACAACTTTTCAGTACTTTGCCACGACTTTGCAGCACTTTGCCACTCTTTTCAGTACTTTGCCACGACTTTGTCACAACTCTTCAGTACTTTGCCACACTTTTCAGTACTTTGCCACGACTTTTCAGTACTTTGCCACTACTTTTCAGCACATTGCCACAACTTTTCAGTACTTTGCCACACTTTTCAGCACTTTGCCACAACTTTTCTGTACTTTGCCACACTTTTCAGCACTTTGCCACTACTTTTCAGTACTTTGCCACACTTTTCAGTACTTTGCCACGACTTTTCAGCACTTCGCCACAAAATTTCAGTACTTTTCCACACTTTTCAGTACTTTGCCACTACTTTGCCACAACTCTTCAGTACTTTGCCTTACTTTTCAGTATTTTGCCACGACTTTTCAGTACTTTGCCACTACTTTTCAACACTTTGCCACAACTTTTCAGTACTTTGCCACGACTTTGCAGAACTTTGCCACTCTTGTCAGTACTTTGCCACGATTTTGCCACAACTCTTCAGTACTTTGCCACACTTTTCAGTACTTTGCCACGACTTTTCAGTACTTTGCCACTACTTTTCAGCATTTTGCCACAACTTTTCAGATCTTTGCCACACTTTTCAGCACTTTGCCACAACTTTTCAGTACTTTGCCACACTTTTCAGTACTTTGCCACGACCTTGCCACGACTTTTCAGCACTTTGCCACAACTTTTCAGTACTTTGCCACACTTTTCAGTACATTGCCACAACTCTTCAGTACTTTGCCACACTTTTCAGTACTTTGCCACGACTTTTCAGTACTTTACCACTACTTTTCAGCATTTTGCCACACTTTTCGGTATTTTGCCACGACTTTTCAGCACTTCGCCACATCTTTTCAGTACTTTGCCACAATTTTCAGTACTTTGCCACGACTTTGCCACAACTTTTCAGTATTTTGCCACACTTTTCTGCACTTCGCCACTACTTTTCAGTACTTTGCCACACTTTTCAGTACTTTGCCACAACTTTTCAGTACTTTGCCACACTTTTCAGCAGTTTGCCACGACTTTGCAGCACTTTGCCACTCTTTTCAGTACTTTGCCACAAATTTGCCAAAACTCTTCAGTACTTTGCCACACTTTTCAGTACTTGCCACGACTTTTCTGCACTTTGCCACAACTTTTCAGTACTTTGCCACACTTTTCAGTACTTTGCCACGACTTTGCCACGACTTTTCAGCACTTTGCCACAACTTTTCAGTACTTTGCCACACTTTTCAGTACATTGCCACGACTTTTCAGCACTCGCCACAACTTTTCAGTACTTTGCCACACTTTTCAGCACTTTGCCACGACTTTGCAGCACTTTGCCACACTTTTCAGCACTTTGCCACAACTTTTCAGTACTTTGCCACACTTTTCAGTACTTTGCCACGACTTTGCAGCACTTTGCCACTCTTTTCAGTACTTTGCCACGACTTTGCCACAACTCTTCAGTACTTTGCCACACTTTTCAGTATTTTGCCACGACTTTTCAGTACTTTGCCACTACTTTTCAACACTTTGCCACAACTTTTCAGTACTTTGCCACGACTTTGCAGTACTTTGCCACTCTTTTCAGTACTTTGCCACGACTTTGCCACAACTCTTCAGTACTTTGCCACACTTTTCAGTACTTTGCCACGACTTTTCAGTACTTTGCCACTACTTTTCAGCATTTTGCCACAACTTTTCAGTACTTTGCCACACTTTTCAGCACTTTGCCACAACTTTTCAGTACTTTGCCACACTTTTCAGTACTTTGCCACGACTTTGCCACGACTTTTCAGCACTCGCCACAACTTTTCAGTACTTTGCCACACTTTTCAGCACTTTGCCACGACTTTGCAGCACTTTGCCACACTTTTCAGCACTTTGCCACAACTTTTCAGTACTTTGCCACTCTTTTCAGTACTTTGCCACGACTTTGCCACAACTCTTCAGTACTTTGCCACACTTTTCAGTACTTTGCCACGACTTTTCAGTACTTTGCCACTACTTTTCAACACTTTGCCACAAATTTTCAGTATTTGCCACGACTTTGCAGCACTTTGCCACTCTTTTCAGTACTTTGCTACGACTTTGCCACAACTCTTCAGTACTTTGCCACACTTTTCAGTACTTTGCCACGACGTTTCAGTACTTTGCCACTACTTTTCAGCACTTTGCCACAACTTTTCAGTACTTTGCCACGACTTTGCAGCACTTTGCCACTCTTTTCAGTACTTTGCCACGACTTTGTCACAACTCTTCAGTACTTTGCACACTTTCAGTACTTTGCCACGACTTTTCAGTACTTTGCCACTACTTTTCAGCACATTGCCACAACTTTTCAGTACTTTGCCACACTTTTCAGCACTTTGCCACAACTTTTCTGTACTTTGCCACACTTTTCAGCACTTTGCCACTACTTTTCAGTACTTTGCCACACTTTTCAGTACTTTGCCACGACTTTTCAGCACTTCGCCACATAATTTCAGTACTTTGCCACACTTTTCAGTACTTTGCCACTACTTTGCCACAACTCTTCAGTACTTTGCCACACTTTTCAGTACATTACAACGACTTTTCAGCACTCGCCACAACTTTTCAGTACTTTGCCACACTTTCAGCACTTTGCCACGACTTTGCAGCACTTTGCCACACTTTTCAGCACTTTGCCACACTTTTCAGTACTTTGCCACGACTTTTCAGTACTTTGCCACTACTTTTCAGCACATTGCCACAACTTTTCAGTACTTTGCCACACTTTTCAGCACTTTGCCACAACTTTTCTGTACTTTGCCACACTTTTCAGCACTTTGCCACTACTTTTCAGTACTTTGCCACACTTTTCAGTACTTTGCCACGACTTTTCAGCACTTCGCCACAAAATTTCAGTACTTTTCCACACTTTTCAGTACTTTGCCACTACTTTGCCACAACTCTTCAGTACTTTGCCTTACTTTTCAG
>NW_028188701.1:0-73000 GCF_978046115.1 Saccoglossus kowalevskii
TAAGTGTTCACATAATTGATAGTGTCTCTGAGCTGAGTGTTCACATAATTGATAGTGTCTCTCATCTAAGTGTTCACATAATTGATAGTGTCTCTCATCTGAGTGTTCACATTATTGATAGTGTCTCTCATCTGAGTGTTCACATAATTGATAGTGTCTCTCATCTGAGTGTTCACATAATTGATAGTGTCTCTCATCTAAGTGTTCACATAATTGATAGTGTCTCTCATCTGAGTGTTCACATAATTGATAGTGTCTCTCATCTAAGTGTTCACATAATTGATAGTGTCTCTGATCTAAGTGTTCACATAATTGATAGTGTCTCTCATCTAAGTGTTCACATAATTGATAGTGTCTCTCATCTGAGTGTTCACATAATTGATAGTGTCTCTCATCTGAGTGTTCACATAATTGATAGTGTCTCTCATCTGAGTGTTCACATAATCGACAGTGTCTCTGATCTAAGTGTTCACATAATTGATAGTGTCTCTCATCTAAGTGTTCACATAATTGATAGTGTCTCTCATCTGAGTGTTAACATAATTGATAGTGTCTCTGATCTAAGTGTTTCACATAATCGATAGTGTCTCTGATCTAAGTGTTCACATAATCGACAGTGTCTCTGATCTAAGTGTTCACATAATTGATAGTGTCTCACATCTAAGTGTTCACATAATTGATAGTGTCTCTCATCTGAGTGTTAACATAATTGATAGTGTCTCTGATCTAAGTGTTCACATAATTGATAATGTCTCTGATCTAAGTGTTCACATAATTGATAGTGTCTCTGATCTAAGTGTTCACATAATTGATAGTGTCTCTGATCTAAGTGTTCACATAATTGATAGTGTCTCTGATCTAAGTGTTCACATAATTGATAGTGTCTCTCATCTAAGTGTTCACATAATTGATAGTGTCCCTCATCTGAGTGTTCACATAATTGATAGTGTCCCTCATCTAAGTTTTCTCATAATTGATAGTGTCTCTTTTCTAAGTGTTCACATAATTGATAGTGTCTCTCATCTAAGTTTTCACATAATTGATAGTGTCTCTCATCTAAGTGTTCACATAATTGATAGTGTCTCTCATCTAAGTGTTCACATAACTGATAGTGTCCCTCATCTAAGTGTTCACATAACTGATAGTGTCTCTCATCTGAGTGTTCACATAATTGATAGTGTTTCTCATCTAAGTGTTCACATAATTGATAGTGTCTCTCATCTGAGTGTTCACATAATTGATAGTGTCTCTCATCTGAGTGTTCACATAATTGATAGTGTCTCTCATCTAAGTGTTCACATAATTGATAGTGTCTCTGATCTAAGTGTTCACATAATTGATAGTGTCTCTCATCTAACTGTTCACATAATTGATAGTGTCTCTCATCTGAGTGTTCACATAATTGATAGTGTCTCTCGTCTGAGTGTTCACATAATTGATAGTGTCTCTCATCTGAGTGTTCACATAATTGATAGTGTCTCTCATCTAAGTGTTCACATAATTGATAGTGTCTCTCATCTGAGTGTTAACATAATTGATAGTGTCTCTGATCTAAGTGTTTCACATAATCGATAGTGTCTCTGATCTAAGTGTTCACATAATTGATAGTGTCTCTGATCTAAGTGTTCACATAATTGATTGTGTCTCTGATCTAAGTGTTCACATAATTGATAGTGTCTCTGATCTAAGTGTTCACATAATTGATAGTGTCTCTGATCTAAGTGTTCACATAATTGATAGTGTCTCTGATCTAAGTGTTCACATAATTGATAGTGTCCCTCATCTGAGTGTTCACATAATTGATAGTGTCTCTCATCTGAGTGTTCACATAATTGATAGTGTCTCTCATCTAAGTGTTCACATAATTGATAGTGTCTCTCATCTGAGTGTTAACATAATTGATAGTGTCTCTGATCTAAGTGTTCACATAATTGATAATGTCTCTGATCTAAGTGTTCACATAATTGATAGTGTCTCTGATCTAAGTGTTCACATAATTGATAGTGTCTCTGATCTAAGTGTTCACATAATTGATAGTGTCTCTGATCTAAGTGTTCACATAATTGATAGTGTCTCTGATCTAAGTGTTCACATAATTGATAGTGTCCCTCATCTGAGTGTTCACATAATTGATAGTGTCCCTCATCTAAGTTTTCTCATAATTGATAGTGTCTCTTTTCTAAGTGTTCACATAATTGATAGTGTCTCTCATCTAAGTTTTCACATAATTGATAGTGTCTCTCATCTAAGTGTTCACATAATTGATAGTGTCTCTCATCTAAGTGTTCACATAACTGATAGTGTCCCTCATCTAAGTTTTCACATAATTGATAGTGTCTCTCATCTAAGTGTTCACATAATTGATAGTGTCTCTCATCTAAGTGTTCACATAACTGATAGTGTCCCTCATCTAAGTGTTCACATAATTGATAGTGTCTCTCATCTAAGTGTTCACATAATTGATAGTGTCTCTCATCTGAGTGTTCACATAATTGATAGTGTCTCTCATCTGAGTGTTCACATAATTGATAGTGTCTCTCATCTAAGTGTTCACATAATTGATAGTGTCTCTGATCTAAGTGTTCACATAATTGATAGTGTCTCTCATCTAAGTGTTCACATAATTGATAGTGTCTCTCATCTGAGTGTTCACATAATTGATAGTGTCTCTCATCTGAGTGTTCACATAATTGATAGTGTCTCTCATCTGAGTGTTCACATAATCGACAGTGTCTCTGATCTAAGTGTTCACATAATTGATAGTGTCTCTCATCTAAGTGTTCACATAATTGATAGTGTCTCTCATCTGAGTGTTAACATAATTGATAGTGTCTCTGATCTAAGTGTTTCACATAATCGATAGTGTCTCTGATCTAAGTGTTCACATAATCGACAGTGTCTCTGATCTAAGTGTTCACATAATTGATAGTGTCTCACATCTAAGTGTTCACATAATTGATAGTGTCTCTCATCTGAGTGTTAACATAATTGATAGTGTCTCTGATCTAAGTGTTCACATAATTGATAGTGTCTCTCATCTAAGTGTTCACATAATTGATAGTGTCCCTCATCTGAGTGTTCACATAATTGATAGTGTCCCTCATCTAAGTTTTCTCATAATTGATAGTGTCTCTTTTCTAAGTGTTCACATAATTGATAGTGTCTCTCATCTAAGTTTTCACATAATTGATAGTGTCTCTCATCTAAGTGTTCACATAATTGATAGTGTCTCTCATCTAAGTGTTCACATAACTGATAGTGTCCCTCATCTAAGTGTTCACATAACTTATAGTGTCTCTCATCTGAGTGTTCACATAATTGATAGTGTTTCTCATCTAAGTGTTCACATAATTGATAGTGTCTCTCATCTGAGTGTTCACATAATTGATAGTGTCTCTCATCTGAGTGTTCACATAATTGATAGTGTCTCTCATCTAAGTGTTCACATAATTGATAGTGTCTCTGATCTAAGTGTTCACATAATTGATAGTGTCTCTCATCTAACTGTTCACATAATTGATAGTGTCTCTCATCTGAGTGTTCACATAATTGATAGTGTCTCTCATCTGAGTGTTCACATAATTGATAGTGTCTCTCATCTGAGTGTTCACATAATCGACAGTGTCTCTGATCTAAGTGTTCACATAATTGATAGTGTCTCTCATCTAAGTGTTCACATAATTGATAGTGTCTCTCATCTGAGTGTTAACATAATTGATAGTGTCTCTGATCTAAGTGTTTCACATAATCGATAGTGTCTCTGATCTAAGTGTTCACATAATTGATAGTGTCTCTGATCTAAGTGTTCACATAATTGATTGTGTCTCTGATCTAAGTGTTCACATAATTGATAGTGTCTCTGATCTAAGTGTTCACATAATTGATAGTGTCTCTGATCTAAGTGTTCACATAATTGATAGTGTCTCTGATCTAAGTGTTCACATAATTGATAGTGTCTCTGATCTAAGTGTTCACATAATTGATAGTGTCCCTCATCTGAGTGTTCACATAATTGATAGTGTCTCTCATCTGAGTGTTCACATAATTGATAGTGTCTCTCATCTAAGTGTTCACATAATTGATAGTGTCTCTCATCTGAGTGTTAACATAATTGATAGTGTCTCTGATCTAAGTGTTCACATAATTGATAATGTCTCTGATCTAAGTGTTCACATAATTGATAGTGTCTCTGATCTAAGTGTTCACATAATTGATAGTGTCTCTGATCTAAGTGTTCACATAATTGATAGTGTCTCTGATCTAAGTGTTCACATAATTGATAGTGTCTCTGATCTAAGTGTTCACATAATTGATAGTGTCCCTCATCTGAGTGTTCACATAATTGATAGTGTCCCTCATCTAAGTTTTCTCATAATTGATAGTGTCTCTTTTCTAAGTGTTCACATAATTGATAGTGTCTCTCATCTAAGTTTTCACATAATTGATAGTGTCTCTCATCTAAGTGTTCACATAATTGATAGTGTCTCTCATCTAAGTGTTCACATAACTGATAGTGTCCCTCATCTAAGTTTTCACATAATTGATAGTGTCTCTCATCTAAGTGTTCACATAATTGATAGTGTCTCTCATCTAAGTGTTCACATAACTGATAGTGTCCCTCATCTAAGTGTTCACATAATTGATAGTGTCTCTCATCTAAGTGTTCACATAATTGATAGTGTCTCTCATCTGAGTGTTCACATAATTGATAGTGTCTCTCATCTGAGTGTTCACATAATTGATAGTGTCTCTCATCTAAGTGTTCACATAATTGATAGTGTCTCTGATCTAAGTGTTCACATAATTGATAGTGTCTCTCATCTAAGTGTTCACATAATTGATAGTGTCTCTCATCTGAGTGTTCACATAATTGATAGTGTCTCTCATCTGAGTGTTCACATAATTGATAGTGTCTCTCATCTGAGTGTTCACATAATCGACAGTGTCTCTGATCTAAGTGTTCACATAATTGATAGTGTCTCTCATCTAAGTGTTCACATAATTGATAGTGTCTCTCATCTGAGTGTTAACATAATTGATAGTGTCTCTGATCTAAGTGTTTCACATAATCGATAGTGTCTCTGATCTAAGTGTTCACATAATCGACAGTGTCTCTGATCTAAGTGTTCACATAATTGATAGTGTCTCACATCTAAGTGTTCACATAATTGATAGTGTCTCTCATCTGAGTGTTAACATAATTGATAGTGTCTCTGATCTAAGTGTTCACATAATTGATAATGTCTCTGATCTAAGTGTTCACATAATTGATAGTGTCTCTGAGCTGAGTGTTCACATAATTGATAGTGTCTCTCATCTAAGTGTTCACATAATTGATAGTGTCTCTCATCTGAGTGTTCACATTATTGATAGTGTCTCTCATCTAAGTGTTCACATAATTGATAGTGTCTCTCTTCTGAGTGTTCACATAATTGATAGTGTCTCTCATCTGAGTGTTCACATAATTGATAGTGTCTCTCATCTAAGTGTTCACATAATTGATAGTGTCTCTCATCTGAGTGTTAACATAATTGATAGTGTCTCTGATCTAAGTGTTCACATAATTGATAATGTCTCTGATCTAAGTGTTCACATAATTGATAGTGTCTCTGATCTAAGTGTTCACATAATTGATAGTGTCTCTGATCTAAGTGTTCACATAATTGATAGTGTCTCTGATCTAAGTGTTCACATAATTGATAGTGTCTCTGATCTAAGTGTTCACATAATTGATAGTGTCCCTCATCTGAGTGTTCACATAATTGATAGTGTCCCTCATCTAAGTTTTCTCATAATTGATAGTGTCTCTTTTCTAAGTGTTCACATAATTGATAGTGTCTCTCATCTAAGTTTTCATATAATTGATAGTGTCTCTCATCTAAGTGTTCACATAATTGATAGTGTCTCTCATCTAAGTGTTCACATAATTGATAGTGTCTCTCATCTAAGTGTTCACATAATTCATAGTATCTCTCATCTAAGTGTTCACATAATTGATAGTGTCCCTCATCTAAGTGTTCACATAATTGATAGTGTCTCTGGTCTAAGTGTTCACATAATTGATAGTGTCTCTGATCTGAGTGTTCACATAATTGATAGTGTCTCTGATCTGAGTGTTCACATAATTGATAGTGTCTCTCATCTAAGTGTTCACATAATTGATAGTGTCTCTCATCTGAGTGTTCACATAATTGATAGTGTCTCTCATCTAAGTGTTCACATAATTGATAGTGTCTCTCATCTGAGTGTTCACATAATTGATAGTGTCTCTCATCTGAGTGTTCACATAATTGATAGTGTCTCTCATCTAAGTGTTCACATAATTGATAGTGTCTATCATCTGAGTGTTCACATAATTGATAGTGTCTCTCATCTGAGTGTTCACATAATTGATAGTGTCTCTCATCTGAGTGTTCACATAATTGATAGTGTCTCTCATCTAAGTGTTCACATAATTGATAGTGTCTCTCATCTAAGTGTTCACATAATTGATAGTGTCTCTCATCTAAGTGTTCACATAATTGATAGTGTCTCTCATCTAAGTGTTCACATAATTGATAGTGTCTCTCATCTGAGTGTTCACATAATTGATAGTGTCTCTCATCTGAGTGTTCACATAATTGATAGTGTCTCTCATCTGAGTGTTCACATAATTGATAGTGTCTCTCATCTGAGTGTTCACATAATTGATAGTGTCTCTCATCTAAGTGTTCACATAATTGATAGTGTCTCTCATCTAAGTGTTCACATAATTGATAGTGTCTCTCATCTAAGTGTTCACATAATTGATAGTGTCTCTCATCTGAGTGTTCACATAATTGATAGTGTCTCTCATCTGAGTGTTCACATAATTGATAGTGTCTCTCATCTGAGTGTTCACATAATCGACAGTGTCTCTGATCTAAGTGTCCACATAATTGATAGTGTCTCTCATCTAAGTGTTCACATAATTGATAGTGTCTCTCATCTGAGTGTTAACATAATTGATAGTGTCTCTGATCTAAGTTTTTCACATAATCGATAGTGTCTCTGATCTAAGTGTTCACATAATTGATAGTGTCTCTGATCTAAGTGTTCACATAATTGATTGTGTCTCTGATCTAAGTGTTCACATAATTGATAGTGTCTCTGATCTAAGTGTTCACATAATCGACAGTGTCTCTGATCTAAGTGTTCACATAATTGATAGTGTCTCAGATCTAAGTGTTCACATAATTGATAGTGTCTCTCATCTGAGTGTTAACATAATTGATAGTGTCTCTGATCTAAGTGTTCACATAATTGATAATGTCTCTGATCTAAGTGTTCACATAATTGATAGTGTCTCTGAGCTGAGTGTTCACATAATTGATAGTGTCTCTCATCTAAGTGTTCACATAATTGATAGTGTCTCTCATCTGAGTGTTCACATTATTGATAGTGTCTCTCATCTAAGTGTTCACATAATTGATAGTGTCTCTCATCTGAGTGTTCACATAATTGATAGTGTCTCTCATCTGAGTGTTCACATAATTGATAGTGTCTCTCATCTAAGTGTTCACATAATTGATAGTGTCTCTCATCTGAGTGTTAACATAATTGATAGTGTCTCTGATCTAAGTGTTCACATAATTGATAATGTCTCTGATCTAAGTGTTCACATAATTGATAGTGTCTCTGATCTAAGTGTTCACATAATTGATAGTGTCTCTGATCTAAGTGTTCACATAATTGATAGTGTCTCTGATCTAAGTGTTCACATAATTGATAGTGTCTCTCATCTAAGTGTTCACATAATTGATAGTGTCCCTCATCTGAGTGTTCACATAATTGATAGTGTCCCTCATCTAAGTTTTCTCATAATTGATAGTGTCTCTTTTCTAAGTGTTCACATAATTGATAGTGTCTCTCATCTAAGTTTTCACATAATTGATAGTGTCTCTCATCTAAGTGTTCACATAATTGATAGTGTCTCTCATCTAAGTGTTCACATAACTGATAGTGTCCCTCATCTAAGTGTTCACATAACTGATAGTGTCTCTCATCTGAGTGTTCACATAATTGATAGTGTCTCTCATCTAAGTGTTCACATAATTGATAGTGTCTCTCATCTGAGTGTTCACATAATTGATAGTGTCTCTCATCTGAGTGTTCACATAATTGATAGTGTCTCTCATCTAAGTGTTCACATAATTGATAGTGTCTCTGATCTAAGTGTTCACATAATTGATAGTGTCTCTCATCTAACTGTTCACATAATTGATAGTGTCTCTCATCTGAGTGTTCACATAATTGATAGTGTCTCTCATCTGAGTGTTCACATAATTGATAGTGTCTCTCATCTGAGTGTTCACATAATCGACAGTGTCTCTGATCTAAGTGTTCACATAATTGATAGTGTCTCTCATCTAAGTGTTCACATAATTGATAGTGTCTCTCATCTGAGTGTTAACATAATTGATAGTGTCTCTGATCTAAGTGTTTCACATAATCGATAGTGTCTCTGATCTAAGTGTTCACATAATTGATAGTGTCTCTGATCTAAGTGTTCACATAATTGATTGTGTCTCTGATCTAAGTGTTCACATAATTGATAGTGTCTCTGATCTAAGTGTTCACATAATTGATAGTGTCTCTGATCTAAGTGTTCACATAATTGATAGTGTCTCTGATCTAAGTGTTCACATAATTGATAGTGTCCCTCATCTGAGTGTTCACATAATTGATAGTGTCTCTCATCTGAGTGTTCACATAATTGATAGTGTCTCTCATCTAAGTGTTCACATAATTGATAGTGTCTCTCATCTGAGTGTTAACATAATTGATAGTGTCTCTGATCTAAGTGTTCACATAATTGATAATGTCTCTGATCTAAGTGTTCACATAATTGATAGTGTCTCTGATCTAAGTGTTCACATAATTGATAGTGTCTCTGATCTAAGTGTTCACATAATTGATAGTGTCTCTGATCTAAGTGTTCACATAATTGATAGTGTCTCTCATCTAAGTGTTCACATAATTGATAGTGTCCCTCATCTGAGTGTTCACATAATTGATAGTGTCCCTCATCTAAGTTTTCTCATAATTGATAGTGTCTCTTTTCTAAGTGTTCACATAATTGATAGTGTCTCTCATCTAAGTTTTCACATAATTGATAGTGTCTCTCATCTAAGTGTTCACATAATTGATAGTGTCTCTCATCTAAGTGTTCACATAACTGATAGTGTCCCTCATCTAAGTGTTCACATAACTGATAGTGTCTCTCATCTGAGTGTTCACATAATTGATAGTGTCTCTCATCTAAGTGTTCACATAATTGATAGTGTCTCTCATCTGAGTGTTCACATAATTGATAGTGTCTCTCATCTGAGTGTTCACATAATTGATAGTGTCTCTCATCTAAGTGTTCACATAATTGATAGTGTCTCTGATCTAAGTGTTCACATAATTGATAGTGTCTCTCATCTAACTGTTCACATAATTGATAGTGTCTCTCATCTGAGTGTTCACATAATTGATAGTGTCTCTCATCTGAGTGTTCACATAATTGATAGTGTCTCTCATCTGAGTGTTCACATAATCGACAGTGTCTCTGATCTAAGTGTTCACATAATTGATAGTGTCTCTCATCTAAGTGTTCACATAATTGATAGTGTCTCTCATCTGAGTGTTAACATAATTGATAGTGTCTCTGATCTAAGTGTTTCACATAATCGATAGTGTCTCTGATCTAAGTGTTCACATAATTGATAGTGTCTCTGATCTAAGTGTTCACATAATTGATTGTGTCTCTGATCTAAGTGTTCACATAATTGATAGTGTCTCTGATCTAAGTGTTCACATAATTGATAGTGTCTCTGATCTAAGTGTTCACATAATTGATAGTGTCTCTGATCTAAGTGTTCACATAATTGATAGTGTCCCTCATCTGAGTGTTCACATAATTGATAGTGTCTCTCATCTGAGTGTTCACATAATTGATAGTGTCTCTCATCTAAGTGTTCACATAATTGATAGTGTCTCTCATCTGAGTGTTAACATAATTGATAGTGTCTCTGATCTAAGTGTTCACATAATTGATAATGTCTCTGATCTAAGTGTTCACATAATTGATAGTGTCTCTGATCTAAGTGTTCACATAATTGATAGTGTCTCTGATCTAAGTGTTCACATAATTGATAGTGTCTCTGATCTAAGTGTTCACATAATTGATAGTGTCTCTGATCTAAGTGTTCACATAATTGATAGTGTCCCTCATCTGAGTGTTCACATAATTGATAGTGTCCCTCATCTAAGTTTTCTCATAATTGATAGTGTCTCTTTTCTAAGTGTTCACATAATTGATAGTGTCTCTCATCTAAGTGTTCACATAATTGATAGTGTCTCTCATCTGAGTGTTCACATAATTGATAGTGTCTCTCATCTAAGTGTTCACATAATTGATAGTGTCTCTCATCTAAGTGTTCACATAATTGATAGTGTCTCTCATCTAAGTGTTCACATAATTGATAGTGTCTCTCATCTAAGTGTTCACATAATTGATAGTGTCTCTCATCTGAGTGTTCACATAATTGATAGTGTCTCTCATCTGAGTGTTCACATAATTGATAGTGTCTCTCATCTGAGTGTTCACATAATTGATAGTGTCTCTCATCTGAGTGTTCACATAATTGATAGTGTCTCTCATCTAAGTGTTCACATAATTGATAGTGTCTCTCATCTAAGTGTTCACATAATTGATAGTGTCTCTCATCTAAGTGTTCACATAATTGATAGTGTCTCTCATCTGAGTGTTCACATAATTGATAGTGTCTCTCATCTGAGTGTTCACATAATTGATAGTGTCTCTCATCTGAGTGTTCACATAATCGACAGTGTCTCTGATCTAAGTGTCCACATAATTGATAGTGTCTCTCATCTAAGTGTTCACATAATTGATAGTGTCTCTCATCTGAGTGTTAACATAATTGATAGTGTCTCTGATCTAAGTTTTTCACATAATCGATAGTGTCTCTGATCTAAGTGTTCACATAATTGATAGTGTCTCTGATCTAAGTGTTCACATAATTGATTGTGTCTCTGATCTAAGTGTTCACATAATTGATAGTGTCTCTGATCTAAGTGTTCACATAATCGACAGTGTCTCTGATCTAAGTGTTCACATAATTGATAGTGTCTCAGATCTAAGTGTTCACATAATTGATAGTGTCTCTCATCTGAGTGTTAACATAATTGATAGTGTCTCTGATCTAAGTGTTCACATAATTGATAATGTCTCTGATCTAAGTGTTCACATAATTGATAGTGTCTCTGAGCTGAGTGTTCACATAATTGATAGTGTCTCTCATCTAAGTGTTCACATAATTGATAGTGTCTCTCATCTGAGTGTTCACATTATTGATAGTGTCTCTCATCTAAGTGTTCACATAATTGATAGTGTCTCTCATCTGAGTGTTCACATAATTGATAGTGTCTCTCATCTGAGTGTTCACATAATTGATAGTGTCTCTCATCTAAGTGTTCACATAATTGATAGTGTCTCTCATCTGAGTGTTAACATAATTGATAGTGTCTCTGATCTAAGTGTTCACATAATTGATAATGTCTCTGATCTAAGTGTTCACATAATTGATAGTGTCTCTGATCTAAGTGTTCACATAATTGATAGTGTCTCTGATCTAAGTGTTCACATAATTGATAGTGTCTCTGATCTAAGTGTTCACATAATTGATAGTGTCTCTCATCTAAGTGTTCACATAATTGATAGTGTCCCTCATCTGAGTGTTCACATAATTGATAGTGTCCCTCATCTAAGTTTTCTCATAATTGATAGTGTCTCTTTTCTAAGTGTTCACATAATTGATAGTGTCTCTCATCTAAGTTTTCACATAATTGATAGTGTCTCTCATCTAAGTGTTCACATAATTGATAGTGTCTCTCATCTAAGTGTTCACATAACTGATAGTGTCCCTCATCTAAGTGTTCACATAACTGATAGTGTCTCTCATCTGAGTGTTCACATAATTGATAGTGTCTCTCATCTAAGTGTTCACATAATTGATAGTGTCTCTCATCTGAGTGTTCACATAATTGATAGTGTCTCTCATCTGAGTGTTCACATAATTGATAGTGTCTCTCATCTAAGTGTTCACATAATTGATAGTGTCTCTGATCTAAGTGTTCACATAATTGATAGTGTCTCTCATCTAACTGTTCACATAATTGATAGTGTCTCTCATCTGAGTGTTCACATAATTGATAGTGTCTCTCATCTGAGTGTTCACATAATTGATAGTGTCTCTCATCTGAGTGTTCACATAATCGACAGTGTCTCTGATCTAAGTGTTCACATAATTGATAGTGTCTCTCATCTAAGTGTTCACATAATTGATAGTGTCTCTCATCTGAGTGTTAACATAATTGATAGTGTCTCTGATCTAAGTGTTTCACATAATCGATAGTGTCTCTGATCTAAGTGTTCACATAATTGATAGTGTCTCTGATCTAAGTGTTCACATAATTGATTGTGTCTCTGATCTAAGTGTTCACATAATTGATAGTGTCTCTGATCTAAGTGTTCACATAATTGATAGTGTCTCTGATCTAAGTGTTCACATAATTGATAGTGTCTCTGATCTAAGTGTTCACATAATTGATAGTGTCCCTCATCTGAGTGTTCACATAATTGATAGTGTCTCTCATCTGAGTGTTCACATAATTGATAGTGTCTCTCATCTAAGTGTTCACATAATTGATAGTGTCTCTCATCTGAGTGTTAACATAATTGATAGTGTCTCTGATCTAAGTGTTCACATAATTGATAATGTCTCTGATCTAAGTGTTCACATAATTGATAGTGTCTCTGATCTAAGTGTTCACATAATTGATAGTGTCTCTGATCTAAGTGTTCACATAATTGATAGTGTCTCTGATCTAAGTGTTCACATAATTGATAGTGTCTCTCATCTAAGTGTTCACATAATTGATAGTGTCCCTCATCTGAGTGTTCACATAATTGATAGTGTCCCTCATCTAAGTTTTCTCATAATTGATAGTGTCTCTTTTCTAAGTGTTCACATAATTGATAGTGTCTCTCATCTAAGTTTTCACATAATTGATAGTGTCTCTCATCTAAGTGTTCACATAATTGATAGTGTCTCTCATCTAAGTGTTCACATAACTGATAGTGTCCCTCATCTAAGTGTTCACATAACTGATAGTGTCTCTCATCTGAGTGTTCACATAATTGATAGTGTCTCTCATCTAAGTGTTCACATAATTGATAGTGTCTCTCATCTGAGTGTTCACATAATTGATAGTGTCTCTCATCTGAGTGTTCACATAATTGATAGTGTCTCTCATCTAAGTGTTCACATAATTGATAGTGTCTCTGATCTAAGTGTTCACATAATTGATAGTGTCTCTCATCTAACTGTTCACATAATTGATAGTGTCTCTCATCTGAGTGTTCACATAATTGATAGTGTCTCTCATCTGAGTGTTCACATAATTGATAGTGTCTCTCATCTGAGTGTTCACATAATCGACAGTGTCTCTGATCTAAGTGTTCACATAATTGATAGTGTCTCTCATCTAAGTGTTCACATAATTGATAGTGTCTCTCATCTGAGTGTTAACATAATTGATAGTGTCTCTGATCTAAGTGTTTCACATAATCGATAGTGTCTCTGATCTAAGTGTTCACATAATTGATAGTGTCTCTGATCTAAGTGTTCACATAATTGATTGTGTCTCTGATCTAAGTGTTCACATAATTGATAGTGTCTCTGATCTAAGTGTTCACATAATTGATAGTGTCTCTGATCTAAGTGTTCACATAATTGATAGTGTCTCTGATCTAAGTGTTCACATAATTGATAGTGTCCCTCATCTGAGTGTTCACATAATTGATAGTGTCTCTCATCTGAGTGTTCACATAATTGATAGTGTCTCTCATCTAAGTGTTCACATAATTGATAGTGTCTCTCATCTGAGTGTTAACATAATTGATAGTGTCTCTGATCTAAGTGTTCACATAATTGATAATGTCTCTGATCTAAGTGTTCACATAATTGATAGTGTCTCTGATCTAAGTGTTCACATAATTGATAGTGTCTCTGATCTAAGTGTTCACATAATTGATAGTGTCTCTGATCTAAGTGTTCACATAA
This sequence comes from Saccoglossus kowalevskii, assembly GCF_978046115.1. Lineage (NCBI taxonomy): Eukaryota > Metazoa > Hemichordata > Enteropneusta > Harrimaniidae > Saccoglossus > Saccoglossus kowalevskii. Next base: position 14,151 of record NW_028188701.1, read on the forward strand.
TTGATAGTGTCTCTGATCTAAGTGTTCACATAATTGATAGTGTCCCTCATCTGAGTGTTCACATAATTGATAGTGTCCCTCATCTAAGTTTTCTCATAATTGATAGTGTCTCTTTTCTAAGTGTTCACATAATTGATAGTGTCTCTCATCTAAGTTTTCACATAATTGATAGTGTCTCTCATCTAAGTGTTCACATAATTGATAGTGTCTCTCATCTAAGTGTTCACATAATTGATAGTGTCCCTCATCTAAGTTTTCACATAATTGATAGTGTCTCTCATCTAAGTGTTCACATAATTGATAGTGTCTCTCATCTAAGTGTTCACATAACTGATAGTGTCCCTCATCTAAGTGTTCACATAATTGATAGTGTCTCTCATCTAAGTGTTCACATAATTGATAGTGTCTCTCATCTGAGTGTTCACATAATTGATAGTGTCTCTCATCTGAGTGTTCACATAATTGATAGTGTCTCTCATCTAAGTGTTCACATAATTGATAGTGTCTCTGATCTAAGTGTTCACATAATTGATAGTGTCTCTCATCTAAGTGTTCACATAATTGATAGTGTCTCTCATCTGAGTGTTCACATAATTGATAGTGTCTCTCATCTGAGTGTTCACATAATTGATAGTGTCTCTCATCTGAGTGTTCACATAATCGACAGTGTCTCTGATCTAAGTGTTCACATAATTGATAGTGTCTCTCATCTAAGTGTTCACATAATTGATAGTGTCTCTCATCTGAGTGTTAACATAATTGATAGTGTCTCTGATCTAAGTGTTTCACATAATCGATAGTGTCTCTGATCTAAGTGTTCACATAATCGACAGTGTCTCTGATCTAAGTGTTCACATAATTGATAGTGTCTCACATCTAAGTGTTCACATAATTGATAGTGTCTCTCATCTGAGTGTTAACATAATTGATAGTGTCTCTGATCTAAGTGTTCACATAATTGATAATGTCTCTGATCTAAGTGTTCACATAATTGATAGTGTCTCTGAGCTGAGTGTTCACATAATTGATAGTGTCTCTCATCTAAGTGTTCACATAATTGATAGTGTCTCTCATCTGAGTGTTCACATTATTGATAGTGTCTCTCATCTAAGTGTTCACATAATTGATAGTGTCTCTCATCTGAGTGTTCACATAATTGATAGTGTCTCTCATCTGAGTGTTCACATAATTGATAGTGTCTCTCATCTAAGTGTTCACATAATTGATAGTGTCTCTCATCTGAGTGTTAACATAATTGATAGTGTCTCTGATCTAAGTGTTCACATAATTGATAATGTCTCTGATCTAAGTGTTCACATAATTGATAGTGTCTCTGATCTAAGTGTTCACATAATTGATAGTGTCTCTGATCTAAGTGTTCACATAATTGATAGTGTCTCTGATCTAAGTGTTCACATAATTGATAGTGTCTCTGATCTAAGTGTTCACATAATTGATAGTGTCTCTGATCTAAGTGTTCACATAATTGATAGTGTCCCTCATCTGAGTGTTCACATAATTGATAGTGTCCCTCATCTAAGTTTTCTCATAATTGATAGTGTCTCTTTTCTAAGTGTTCACATAATTGATAGTGTCTCTCATCTAAGTTTTCATATAATTGATAGTGTCTCTCATCTAAGTGTTCACATAATTGATAGTGTCTCTCATCTAAGTGTTCACATAATTGATAGTGTCTCTCATCTAAGTGTTCACATAATTGATAGTGTCTCAGATCTAAGTGTTCACATAATTGATAGTGTCTCTCATCTAAGTGTTCACATAATTGATAGTGTCTCTCATCTAAGTGTTCACATAATTGATAGTGTCTCTCATCTAAGTGTTCACATAATTGATAGTGTCTCTCATCTGAGTGTTAACATAATTGATAGTGTCTCTGATCTAAGTTTTTCACATAATCGATAGTGTCTCTGATCTAAGTGTTCACATAATTGATAGTGTCTCTGATCTAAGTGTTCACATAATCGACAGTGTCTCTGATCTAAGTGTTCACATAATTGATAGTGTCTCAGATCTAAGTGTTCACATAATTGATAGTGTCTCTCATCTGAGTGTTAACATAATTGATAGTGTCTCTGATCTAAGTGTTCACATAATTGATAATGTCTCTGATCTAAGTGTTCACATAATTGATAGTGTCTCTGAGCTGAGTGTTCACATAATTGATAGTGTCTCTCATCTAAGTGTTCACATAATTGATAGTGTCTCTCATCTGAGTGTTCACATTATTGATAGTGTCTCTCATCTAAGTGTTCACATAATTGATAGTGTCTCTCATCTGAGTGTTCACATAATTGATAGTGTCTCTCATCTGAGTGTTCACATAATTGATAGTGTCTCTCATCTAAGTGTTCACATAATTGATAGTGTCTCTCATCTGAGTGTTAACATAATTGATAGTGTCTCTGATCTAAGTGTTCACATAATTGATAATGTCTCTGATCTAAGTGTTCACATAATTGATAGTGTCTCTGATCTAAGTGTTCACATAATTGATAGTGTCTCTGATCTAAGTGTTCACATAATTGATAGTGTCTCTGATCTAAGTGTTCACATAATTGATAGTGTCTCTCATCTAAGTGTTCACATAATTGATAGTGTCCCTCATCTGAGTGTTCACATAATTGATAGTGTCCCTCATCTAAGTTTTCTCATAATTGATAGTGTCTCTTTTCTAAGTGTTCACATAATTGATAGTGTCTCTCATCTAAGTTTTCACATAATTGATAGTGTCTCTCATCTAAGTGTTCACATAATTGATAGTGTCTCTCATCTAAGTGTTCACATAACTGATAGTGTCCCTCATCTAAGTGTTCACATAACTGATAGTGTCTCTCATCTGAGTGTTCACATAATTGATAGTGTCTCTCATCTAAGTGTTCACATAATTGATAGTGTCTCTCATCTGAGTGTTCACATAATTGATAGTGTCTCTCATCTGAGTGTTCACATAATTGATAGTGTCTCTCATCTAAGTGTTCACATAATTGATAGTGTCTCTGATCTAAGTGTTCACATAATTGATAGTGTCTCTCATCTAACTGTTCACATAATTGATAGTGTCTCTCATCTGAGTGTTCACATAATTGATAGTGTCTCTCATCTGAGTGTTCACATAATTGATAGTGTCTCTCATCTGAGTGTTCACATAATCGACAGTGTCTCTGATCTAAGTGTTCACATAATTGATAGTGTCTCTCATCTAAGTGTTCACATAATTGATAGTGTCTCTCATCTGAGTGTTAACATAATTGATAGTGTCTCTGATCTAAGTGTTTCACATAATCGATAGTGTCTCTGATCTAAGTGTTCACATAATTGATAGTGTCTCTGATCTAAGTGTTCACATAATTGATTGTGTCTCTGATCTAAGTGTTCACATAATTGATAGTGTCTCTGATCTAAGTGTTCACATAATTGATAGTGTCTCTGATCTAAGTGTTCACATAATTGATAGTGTCTCTGATCTAAGTGTTCACATAATTGATAGTGTCCCTCATCTGAGTGTTCACATAATTGATAGTGTCTCTCATCTGAGTGTTCACATAATTGATAGTGTCTCTCATCTAAGTGTTCACATAATTGATAGTGTCTCTCATCTGAGTGTTAACATAATTGATAGTGTCTCTGATCTAAGTGTTCACATAATTGATAATGTCTCTGATCTAAGTGTTCACATAATTGATAGTGTCTCTGATCTAAGTGTTCACATAATTGATAGTGTCTCTGATCTAAGTGTTCACATAATTGATAGTGTCTCTGATCTAAGTGTTCACATAATTGATAGTGTCTCTCATCTAAGTGTTCACATAATTGATAGTGTCCCTCATCTGAGTGTTCACATAATTGATAGTGTCCCTCATCTAAGTTTTCTCATAATTGATAGTGTCTCTTTTCTAAGTGTTCACATAATTGATAGTGTCTCTCATCTAAGTTTTCACATAATTGATAGTGTCTCTCATCTAAGTGTTCACATAATTGATAGTGTCTCTCATCTAAGTGTTCACATAACTGATAGTGTCCCTCATCTAAGTGTTCACATAACTGATAGTGTCTCTCATCTGAGTGTTCACATAATTGATAGTGTCTCTCATCTAAGTGTTCACATAATTGATAGTGTCTCTCATCTGAGTGTTCACATAATTGATAGTGTCTCTCATCTGAGTGTTCACATAATTGATAGTGTCTCTCATCTAAGTGTTCACATAATTGATAGTGTCTCTGATCTAAGTGTTCACATAATTGATAGTGTCTCTCATCTAACTGTTCACATAATTGATAGTGTCTCTCATCTGAGTGTTCACATAATTGATAGTGTCTCTCATCTGAGTGTTCACATAATTGATAGTGTCTCTCATCTGAGTGTTCACATAATCGACAGTGTCTCTGATCTAAGTGTTCACATAATTGATAGTGTCTCTCATCTAAGTGTTCACATAATTGATAGTGTCTCTCATCTGAGTGTTAACATAATTGATAGTGTCTCTGATCTAAGTGTTTCACATAATCGATAGTGTCTCTGATCTAAGTGTTCACATAATTGATAGTGTCTCTGATCTAAGTGTTCACATAATTGATTGTGTCTCTGATCTAAGTGTTCACATAATTGATAGTGTCTCTGATCTAAGTGTTCACATAATTGATAGTGTCTCTGATCTAAGTGTTCACATAATTGATAGTGTCTCTGATCTAAGTGTTCACATAATTGATAGTGTCCCTCATCTGAGTGTTCACATAATTGATAGTGTCTCTCATCTGAGTGTTCACATAATTGATAGTGTCTCTCATCTAAGTGTTCACATAATTGATAGTGTCTCTCATCTGAGTGTTAACATAATTGATAGTGTCTCTGATCTAAATGTTCACATAATTGATAATGTCTCTGATCTAAGTGTTCACATAATTGATAGTGTCTCTGATCTAAGTGTTCACATAATTGATAGTGTCTCTGATCTAAGTGTTCACATAATTGATAGTGTCTCTGATCTAAGTGTTCACATAATTGATAGTGTCTCTGATCTAAGTGTTCACATAATTGATAGTGTCCCTCATCTGAGTGTTCACATAATTGATAGTGTCCCTCATCTAAGTTTTCTCATAATTGATAGTGTCTCTTTTCTAAGTGTTCACATAATTGATAGTGTCTCTCATCTAAGTTTTCACATAATTGATAGTGTCTCTCATCTAAGTGTTCACATAATTGATAGTGTCTCTCATCTAAGTGTTCACATAACTGATAGTGTCCCTCATCTAAGTTTTCACATAATTGATAGTGTCTCTCATCTAAGTGTTCACATAATTGATAGTGTCTCTCATCTAAGTGTTCACATAACTGATAGTGTCCCTCATCTAAGTGTTCACATAATTGATAGTGTCTCTCATCTAAGTGTTCACATAATTGATAGTGTCTCTCATCTGAGTGTTCACATAATTGATAGTGTCTCTCATCTGAGTGTTCACATAATTGATAGTGTCTCTCATCTAAGTGTTCACATAATTGATAGTGTCTCTGATCTAAGTGTTCACATAATTGATAGTGTCTCTCATCTAAGTGTTCACATAATTGATAGTGTCTCTCATCTGAGTGTTCACATAATTGATAGTGTCTCTCATCTGAGTGTTCACATAATTGATAGTGTCTCTCATCTGAGTGTTCACATAATCGACAGTGTCTCTGATCTAAGTGTTCACATAATTGATAGTGTCTCTCATCTAAGTGTTCACATAATTGATAGTGTCTCTCATCTGAGTGTTAACATAATTGATAGTGTCTCTGATCTAAGTGTTTCACATAATCGATAGTGTCTCTGATCTAAGTGTTCACATAATCGACAGTGTCTCTGATCTAAGTGTTCACATAATTGATAGTGTCTCACATCTAAGTGTTCACATAATTGATAGTGTCTCTCATCTGAGTGTTAACATAATTGATAGTGTCTCTGATCTAAGTGTTCACATAATTGATAATGTCTCTGATCTAAGTGTTCACATAATTGATAGTGTCTCTGAGCTGAGTGTTCACATAATTGATAGTGTCTCTCATCTAAGTGTTCACATAATTGATAGTGTCTCTCATCTGAGTGTTCACATTATTGATAGTGTCTCTCATCTAAGTGTTCACATAATTGATAGTGTCTCTCATCTGAGTGTTCACATAATTGATAGTGTCTCTCATCTGAGTGTTCACATAATTGATAGTGTCTCTCATCTAAGTGTTCACATAATTGATAGTGTCTCTCATCTGAGTGTTAACATAATTGATAGTGTCTCTGATCTAAGTGTTCACATAATTGATAATGTCTCTGATCTAAGTGTTCACATAATTGATAGTGTCTCTGATCTAAGTGTTCACATAATTGATAGTGTCTCTGATCTAAGTGTTCACATAATTGATAGTGTCTCTGATCTAAGTGTTCACATAATTGATAGTGTCTCTGATCTAAGTGTTCACATAATTGATAGTGTCTCTGATCTAAGTGTTCACATAATTGATAGTGTCCCTCATCTGAGTGTTCACATAATTGATAGTGTCCCTCATCTAAGTTTTCTCATAATTGATAGTGTCTCTTTTCTAAGTGTTCACATAATTGATAGTGTCTCTCATCTAAGTTTTCATATAATTGATAGTGTCTCTCATCTAAGTGTTCACATAATTGATAGTGTCTCTCATCTAAGTGTTCACATAATTGATAGTGTCTCTCATCTAAGTGTTCACATAATTCATAGTATCTCTCATCTAAGTGTTCACATAATTGATAGTGTCCCTCATCTAAGTGTTCACATAATTGATAGTGTCTCTGGTCTAAGTGTTCACATAATTGATAGTGTCTCTGATCTGAGTGTTCACATAATTGATAGTGTCTCTGATCTGAGTGTTCACATAATTGATAGTGTCTCTCATCTAAGTGTTCACATAATTGATAGTGTCTCTCATCTGAGTGTTCACATAATTGATAGTGTCTCTCATCTAAGTGTTCACATAATTGATAGTGTCTCTCATCTGAGTGTTCACATAATTGATAGTGTCTCTCATCTGAGTGTTCACATAATTGATAGTGTCTCTCATCTAAGTGTTCACATAATTGATAGTGTCTATCATCTGAGTGTTCACATAATTGATAGTGTCTCTCATCTGAGTGTTCACATAATTGATAGTGTCTCTCATCTGAGTGTTCACATAATTGATAGTGTCTCTCATCTAAGTGTTCACATAATTGATAGTGTCTCTCATCTAAGTGTTCACATAATTGATAGTGTCTCTCATCTAAGTGTTCACATAATTGATAGTGTCTCTCATCTAAGTGTTCACATAATTGATAGTGTCTCTCATCTGAGTGTTCACATAATTGATAGTGTCTCTCATCTGAGTGTTCACATAATTGATAGTGTCTCTCATCTGAGTGTTCACATAATTGATAGTGTCTCTCATCTGAGTGTTCACATAATTGATAGTGTCTCTCATCTAAGTGTTCACATAATTGATAGTGTCTCTCATCTAAGTGTTCACATAATTGATAGTGTCTCTCATCTAAGTGTTCACATAATTGATAGTGTCTCTCATCTGAGTGTTCACATAATTGATAGTGTCTCTCATCTGAGTGTTCACATAATTGATAGTGTCTCTCATCTGAGTGTTCACATAATCGACAGTGTCTCTGATCTAAGTGTCCACATAATTGATAGTGTCTCTCATCTAAGTGTTCACATAATTGATAGTGTCTCTCATCTGAGTGTTAACATAATTGATAGTGTCTCTGATCTAAGTTTTTCACATAATCGATAGTGTCTCTGATCTAAGTGTTCACATAATTGATAGTGTCTCTGATCTAAGTGTTCACATAATTGATTGTGTCTCTGATCTAAGTGTTCACATAATTGATAGTGTCTCTGATCTAAGTGTTCACATAATCGACAGTGTCTCTGATCTAAGTGTTCACATAATTGATAGTGTCTCAGATCTAAGTGTTCACATAATTGATAGTGTCTCTCATCTGAGTGTTAACATAATTGATAGTGTCTCTGATCTAAGTGTTCACATAATTGATAATGTCTCTGATCTAAGTGTTCACATAATTGATAGTGTCTCTGAGCTGAGTGTTCACATAATTGATAGTGTCTCTCATCTAAGTGTTCACATAATTGATAGTGTCTCTCATCTGAGTGTTCACATTATTGATAGTGTCTCTCATCTAAGTGTTCACATAATTGATAGTGTCTCTCATCTGAGTGTTCACATAATTGATAGTGTCTCTCATCTGAGTGTTCACATAATTGATAGTGTCTCTCATCTAAGTGTTCACATAATTGATAGTGTCTCTCATCTGAGTGTTAACATAATTGATAGTGTCTCTGATCTAAGTGTTCACATAATTGATAATGTCTCTGATCTAAGTGTTCACATAATTGATAGTGTCTCTGATCTAAGTGTTCACATAATTGATAGTGTCTCTGATCTAAGTGTTCACATAATTGATAGTGTCTCTGATCTAAGTGTTCACATAATTGATAGTGTCTCTCATCTAAGTGTTCACATAATTGATAGTGTCCCTCATCTGAGTGTTCACATAATTGATAGTGTCCCTCATCTAAGTTTTCTCATAATTGATAGTGTCTCTTTTCTAAGTGTTCACATAATTGATAGTGTCTCTCATCTAAGTTTTCACATAATTGATAGTGTCTCTCATCTAAGTGTTCACATAATTGATAGTGTCTCTCATCTAAGTGTTCACATAACTGATAGTGTCCCTCATCTAAGTGTTCACATAACTGATAGTGTCTCTCATCTGAGTGTTCACATAATTGATAGTGTCTCTCATCTAAGTGTTCACATAATTGATAGTGTCTCTCATCTGAGTGTTCACATAATTGATAGTGTCTCTCATCTGAGTGTTCACATAATTGATAGTGTCTCTCATCTAAGTGTTCACATAATTGATAGTGTCTCTGATCTAAGTGTTCACATAATTGATAGTGTCTCTCATCTAACTGTTCACATAATTGATAGTGTCTCTCATCTGAGTGTTCACATAATTGATAGTGTCTCTCATCTGAGTGTTCACATAATTGATAGTGTCTCTCATCTGAGTGTTCACATAATCGACAGTGTCTCTGATCTAAGTGTTCACATAATTGATAGTGTCTCTCATCTAAGTGTTCACATAATTGATAGTGTCTCTCATCTGAGTGTTAACATAATTGATAGTGTCTCTGATCTAAGTGTTTCACATAATCGATAGTGTCTCTGATCTAAGTGTTCACATAATTGATAGTGTCTCTGATCTAAGTGTTCACATAATTGATTGTGTCTCTGATCTAAGTGTTCACATAATTGATAGTGTCTCTGATCTAAGTGTTCACATAATTGATAGTGTCTCTGATCTAAGTGTTCACATAATTGATAGTGTCTCTGATCTAAGTGTTCACATAATTGATAGTGTCCCTCATCTGAGTGTTCACATAATTGATAGTGTCTCTCATCTGAGTGTTCACATAATTGATAGTGTCTCTCATCTAAGTGTTCACATAATTGATAGTGTCTCTCATCTGAGTGTTAACATAATTGATAGTGTCTCTGATCTAAGTGTTCACATAATTGATAATGTCTCTGATCTAAGTGTTCACATAATTGATAGTGTCTCTGATCTAAGTGTTCACATAATTGATAGTGTCTCTGATCTAAGTGTTCACATAATTGATAGTGTCTCTGATCTAAGTGTTCACATAATTGATAGTGTCTCTGATCTAAGTGTTCACATAATTGATAGTGTCCCTCATCTGAGTGTTCACATAATTGATAGTGTCCCTCATCTAAGTTTTCTCATAATTGATAGTGTCTCTTTTCTAAGTGTTCACATAATTGATAGTGTCTCTTATCTAAGTTTTCACATAATTGATAGTGTCTCTCATCTAAGTGTTCACATAATTGATAGTGTCTCTCATCTAAGTGTTCACATAACTGATAGTGTCCCTCATCTAAGTTTTCACATAATTGATAGTGTCTCTCATCTAAGTGTTCACATAATTGATAGTGTCTCTCATCTAAGTGTTCACATAACTGATAGTGTCCCTCATCTAAGTGTTCACATAATTGATAGTGTCTCTCATCTAAGTGTTCACATAATTGATAGTGTCTCTCATCTGAGTGTTCACATAATTGATAGTGTCTCTCATCTGAGTGTTCACATAATTGATAGTGTCTCTCATCTAAGTGTTCACATAATTGATAGTGTCTCTGATCTAAGTGTTCACATAATTGATAGTGTCTCTCATCTAAGTGTTCACATAATTGATAGTGTCTCTCATCTGAGTGTTCACATAATTGATAGTGTCTCTCATCTGAGTGTTCACATAATTGATAGTGTCTCTCATCTGAGTGTTCACATTATTGATAGTGTCTCTCATCTAAGTGTTCACATAATTGATAGTGTCTCTCATCTGAGTGTTCACATAATTGATAGTGTCTCTCATCTGAGTGTTCACATAATTGATAGTGTCTCTCATCTAAGTGTTCACATAATTGATAGTGTCTCTCATCTGAGTGTTAACATAATTGATAGTGTCTCTGATCTAAGTGTTCACATAATTGATAATGTCTCTGATCTAAGTGTTCACATAATTGATAGTGTCTCTGATCTAAGTGTTCACATAATTGATAGTGTCTCTGATCTAAGTGTTCACATAATTGATAGTGTCTCTGATCTAAGTGTTCACATAATTGATAGTGTCTCTCATCTAAGTGTTCACATAATTGATAGTGTCCCTCATCTGAGTGTTCACATAATTGATAGTGTCCCTCATCTAAGTTTTCTCATAATTGATAGTGTCTCTTTTCTAAGTGTTCACATAATTGATAGTGTCTCTCATCTAAGTTTTCACATAATTGATAGTGTCTCTCATCTAAGTGTTCACATAATTGATAGTGTCTCTCATCTAAGTGTTCACATAACTGATAGTGTCCCTCATCTAAGTGTTCACATAACTGATAGTGTCTCTCATCTGAGTGTTCACATAATTGATAGTGTCTCTCATCTAAGTGTTCACATAATTGATAGTGTCTCTCATCTGAGTGTTCACATAATTGATAGTGTCTCTCATCTGAGTGTTCACATAATTGATAGTGTCTCTCATCTAAGTGTTCACATAATTGATAGTGTCTCTGATCTAAGTGTTCACATAATTGATAGTGTCTCTCATCTAACTGTTCACATAATTGATAGTGTCTCTCATCTGAGTGTTCACATAATTGATAGTGTCTCTCATCTGAGTGTTCACATAATTGATAGTGTCTCTCATCTGAGTGTTCACATAATCGACAGTGTCTCTGATCTAAGTGTTCACATAATTGATAGTGTCTCTCATCTAAGTGTTCACATAATTGATAGTGTCTCTCATCTGAGTGTTAACATAATTGATAGTGTCTCTGATCTAAGTGTTTCACATAATCGATAGTGTCTCTGATCTAAGTGTTCACATAATTGATAGTGTCTCTGATCTAAGTGTTCACATAATTGATTGTGTCTCTGATCTAAGTGTTCACATAATTGATAGTGTCTCTGATCTAAGTGTTCACATAATTGATAGTGTCTCTGATCTAAGTGTTCACATAATTGATAGTGTCTCTGATCTAAGTGTTCACATAATTGATAGTGTCCCTCATCTGAGTGTTCACATAATTGATAGTGTCTCTCATCTGAGTGTTCACATAATTGATAGTGTCTCTCATCTAAGTGTTCACATAATTGATAGTGTCTCTCATCTGAGTGTTAACATAATTGATAGTGTCTCTGATCTAAGTGTTCACATAATTGATAATGTCTCTGATCTAAGTGTTCACATAATTGATAGTGTCTCTGATCTAAGTGTTCACATAATTGATAGTGTCTCTGATCTAAGTGTTCACATAATTGATAGTGTCTCTGATCTAAGTGTTCACATAATTGATAGTGTCTCTGATCTAAGTGTTCACATAATTGATAGTGTCCCTCATCTGAGTGTTCACATAATTGATAGTGTCCCTCATCTAAGTTTTCTCATAATTGATAGTGTCTCTTTTCTAAGTGTTCACATAATTGATAGTGTCTCTTATCTAAGTTTTCACATAATTGATAGTGTCTCTCATCTAAGTGTTCACATAATTGATAGTGTCTCTCATCTAAGTGTTCACATAACTGATAGTGTCCCTCATCTAAGTTTTCACATAATTGATAGTGTCTCTCATCTAAGTGTTCACATAATTGATAGTGTCTCTCATCTAAGTGTTCACATAACTGATAGTGTCCCTCATCTAAGTGTTCACATAATTGATAGTGTCTCTCATCTAAGTGTTCACATAATTGATAGTGTCTCTCATCTGAGTGTTCACATAATTGATAGTGTCTCTCATCTGAGTGTTCACATAATTGATAGTGTCTCTCATCTAAGTGTTCACATAATTGATAGTGTCTCTGATCTAAGTGTTCACATAATTGATAGTGTCTCTCATCTAAGTGTTCACATAATTGATAGTGTCTCTCATCTGAGTGTTCACATAATTGATAGTGTCTCTCATCTGAGTGTTCACATAATTGATAGTGTCTCTCATCTGAGTGTTCACATAATCGACAGTGTCTCTGATCTAAGTGTTCACATAATTGATAGTGTCTCTCATCTAAGTGTTCACATAATTGATAGTGTCTCTCATCTGAGTGTTAACATAATTGATAGTGTCTCTGATCTAAGTGTTTCACATAATCGATAGTGTCTCTGATCTAAGTGTTCACATAATCGACAGTGTCTCTGATCTAAGTGTTCACATAATTGATAGTGTCTCACATCTAAGTGTTCACATAATTGATAGTGTCTCTCATCTGAGTGTTAACATAATTGATAGTGTCTCTGATCTAAGTGTTCACATAATTGATAATGTCTCTGATCTAAGTGTTCACATAATTGATAGTGTCTCTGAGCTGAGTGTTCACATAATTGATAGTGTCTCTCATCTAAGTGTTCACATAATTGATAGTGTCTCTCATCTGAGTGTTCACATTATTGATAGTGTCTCTCATCTAAGTGTTCACATAATTGATAGTGTCTCTCATCTGAGTGTTCACATAATTGATAGTGTCTCTCATCTGAGTGTTCACATAATTGATAGTGTCTCTCATCTAAGTGTTCACATAATTGATAGTGTCTCTCATCTGAGTGTTAACATAATTGATAGTGTCTCTGATCTAAGTGTTCACATAATTGATAATGTCTCTGATCTAAGTGTTCACATAATTGATAGTGTCTCTGATCTAAGTGTTCACATAATTGATAGTGTCTCTGATCTAAGTGTTCACATAATTGATAGTGTCTCTGATCTAAGTGTTCACATAATTGATAGTGTCTCTGATCTAAGTGTTCACATAATTGATAGTGTCCCTCATCTGAGTGTTCACATAATTGATAGTGTCCCTCATCTAAGTTTTCTCATAATTGATAGTGTCTCTTTTCTAAGTGTTCACATAATTGATAGTGTCTCTCATCTAAGTTTTCACATAATTGATAGTGTCTCTCATCTAAGTGTTCACATAATTGATAGTGTCTCTCATCTAAGTGTTCACATAATTGATAGTGTCTCTCATCTAAGTGTTCACATAATTCATAGTATCTCTCATCTAAGTGTTCACATAATTGATAGTGTCCCTCATCTAAGTGTTCACATAATTGATAGTGTCTCTGGTCTAAGTGTTCACATAATTGATAGTGTCTCTGATCTGAGTGTTCACATAATTGATAGTGTCTCTGATCAGAGTGTTCACATAATTGATAGTGTCTCTCATCTAAGTGTTCACATAATTGATAGTGTCTCTCATCTGAGTGTTCACATAATTGATAGTGTCTCTCATCTAAGTGTTCACATAATTGATAGTGTCTCTCATCTGAGTGTTCACATAATTGATAGTGTCTCTCATCTGAGTGTTCACATAATTGATAGTGTCTCTCATCTAAGTGTTCACATAATTGATAGTGTCTATCATCTGAGTGTTCACATAATTGATAGTGTCTCTCATCTGAGTGTTCACATAATTGATAGTGTCTCTCATCTGAGTGTTCACATAATTGATAGTGTCTCTCATCTAAGTGTTCACATAATTGATAGTGTCTCTGATCTAAGTGTTCACATAATTGATAGTGTCTCTCATCTAACTGTTCACATAATTGATAGTGTCTCTCATCTGAGTGTTCACATAATTGATAGTGTCTCTCATCTGAGTGTTCACATAATTGATAGTGCCTCTCATCTGAGTGTTCACATAATCGACAGTGTCTCTGATCTAAGTGTTCACATAATTGATAGTGTCTCTCATCTAAGTGTTCACATAATTGATAGTGTCTCTCATCTGAGTGTTAACATAATTGATAGTGTCTCTGATCTAAGTGTTTCACATAATCGATAGTGTCTCTGATCTAAGTGTTCACATAATTGATAGTGTCTCTGATCTAAGTGTTCACATAATTGATTGTGTCTCTGATCTAAGTGTTCACATAATTGATAGTGTCTCTGATCTAAGTGTTCACATAATTGATAGTGTCTCTGATCTAAGTGTTCACATAATTGATAGTGTCTCTGATCTAAGTGTTCACATAATTGATAGTGTCTCTCATCTGAGTGTTCACATAATTGATAGTGTCTCTCATCTGAGTGTTCACATAATTGATAGTGTCTCTCATCTGAGTGTTCACATAATTGATAGTGTCTCTCATCTGAGTGTTCACATAATTGATAGTGTCTCTCATCTAAGTGTTCACATAATTGATAGTGTCTCTCATCTAAGTGTTCACATAATTGATAGTGTCTCTCATCTAAGTGTTCACATAATTGATAGTGTCTCTCATCTAAGTGTTCACATAATTGATAGTGTCTCTCATCTGAGTGTTCACATAATTGATAGTGTCTCTCATCTGAGTGTTCACATAATTGATAGTGTCTCTCATCTGAGTGTTCACATAATTGATAGTGTCTCTCATCTGAGTGTTCACATAATTGATAGTGTCTCTCATCTAAGTGTTCACATAATTGATAGTGTCTCTCATCTAAGTGTTCACATAATTGATAGTGTCTCTCATCTAAGTGTTCACATAATTGATAGTGTCTCTCATCTGAGTGTTCACATAATTGATAGTGTCTCTCATCTGAGTGTTCACATAATTGATAGTGTCTCTCATCTGAGTGTTCACATAATCGACAGTGTCTCTGATCTAAGTGTCCACATAATTGATAGTGTCTCTCATCTAAGTGTTCACATAATTGATAGTGTCTCTCATCTGAGTGTTAACATAATTGATAGTGTCTCTGATCTAAGTTTTTCACATAATCGATAGTGTCTCTGATCTAAGTGTTCACATAATTGATAGTGTCTCTGATCTAAGTGTTCACATAATTGATTGTGTCTCTGATCTAAGTGTTCACATAATTGATAGTGTCTCTGATCTAAGTGTTCACATAATCGACAGTGTCTCTGATCTAAGTGTTCACATAATTGATAGTGTCTCAGATCTAAGTGTTCACATAATTGATAGTGTCTCTCATCTGAGTGTTAACATAATTGATAGTGTCTCTGATCTAAGTGTTCACATAATTGATAATGTCTCTGATCTAAGTGTTCACATAATTGATAGTGTCTCTGAGCTGAGTGTTCACATAATTGATAGTGTCTCTCATCTAAGTGTTCACATAATTGATAGTGTCTCTCATCTGAGTGTTCACATTATTGATAGTGTCTCTCATCTAAGTGTTCACATAATTGATAGTGTCTCTCATCTGAGTGTTCACATAATTGATAGTGTCTCTCATCTGAGTGTTCACATAATTGATAGTGTCTCTCATCTCAGTGTTCACATAATTGATAGTGTCTCTCATCTGAGTGTTAACATAATTGATAGTGTCTCTGATCTAAGTGTTCACATAATTGATAATGTCTCTGATCTAAGTGTTCACATAATTGATAGTGTCTCTGATCTAAGTGTTCACATAATTGATAATGTCTCTGATCTAAGTGTTCACATAATTGATAGTGTCTCTGATCTAAGTGTTCACATAATTGATAGTGTCTCTGATCTAAGTGTTCACATAATTGATAGTGTCTCTCATCTAAGTGTTCACATAATTGATAGTGTCCCTCATCTGAGTGTTCACATAATTGATAGTGTCCCTCATCTAAGTTTTCTCATAATTGATAGTGTCTCTTTTCTAAGTGTTCACATAATTGATAGTGTCTCTCATCTAAGTTTTCACATAATTGATAGTGTCTCTCATCTAAGTGTTCACATAATTGATAGTGTCTCTCATCTAAGTGTTCACATAACTGATAGTGTCCCTCATCTAAGTGTTCACATAACTGATAGTGTCTCTCATCTGAGTGTTCACATAATTGATAGTGTCTCTCATCTAAGTGTTCACATAATTGATAGTGTCTCTCATCTGAGTGTTCACATAATTGATAGTGTCTCTCATCTGAGTGTTCACATAATTGATAGTGTCTCTCATCTAAGTGTTCACATAATTGATAGTGTCTCTGATCTAAGTGTTCACATAATTGATAGTGTCTCTCATCTAACTGTTCACATAATTGATAGTGTCTCTCATCTGAGTGTTCACATAATTGATAGTGTCTCTCATCTGAGTGTTCACATAATTGATAGTGTCTCTCATCTGAGTGTTCACATAATCGACAGTGTCTCTGATCTAAGTGTTCACATAATTGATAGTGTCTCTCATCTAAGTGTTCACATAATTGATAGTGTCTCTCATCTGAGTGTTAACATAATTGATAGTGTCTCTGATCTAAGTGTTTCACATAATCGATAGTGTCTCTGATCTAAGTGTTCACATAATTGATAGTGTCTCTGATCTAAGTGTTCACATAATTGATTGTGTCTCTGATCTAAGTGTTCACATAATTGATAGTGTCTCTGATCTAAGTGTTCACATAATTGATAGTGTCTCTGATCTAAGTGTTCACATAATTGATAGTGTCTCTGATCTAAGTGTTCACATAATTGATAGTGTCCCTCATCTGAGTGTTCACATAATTGATAGTGTCTCTCATCTGAGTGTTCACATAATTGATAGTGTCTCTCATCTAAGTGTTCACATAATTGATAGTGTCTCTCATCTGAGTGTTAACATAATTGATAGTGTCTCTGATCTAAGTGTTCACATAATTGATAATGTCTCTGATCTAAGTGTTCACATAATTGATAGTGTCTCTGATCTAAGTGTTCACATAATTGATAGTGTCTCTGATCTAAGTGTTCACATAATTGATAGTGTCTCTGATCTAAGTGTTCACATAATTGATAGTGTCTCTGATCTAAGTGTTCACATAATTGATAGTGTCCCTCATCTGAGTGTTCACATAATTGATAGTGTCCCTCATCTAAGTTTTCTCATAATTGATAGTGTCTCTTTTCTAAGTGTTCACATAATTGATAGTGTCTCTCATCTAAGTTTTCACATAATTGATAGTGTCCCTCATCTGAGTGTTCACATAATTGATAGTGTCCCTCATCTAAGTTTTCTCATAATTGATAGTGTCTCTTTTCTAAGTGTTCACATAATTGATAGTGTCTCTCATCTAAGTTTTCACATAATTGATAGTGTCTCTCATCTAAGTGTTCACATAATTGATAGTGTCTCTCATCTAAGTGTTCACATAACTGATAGTGTCCCTCATCTAAGTGTTCACATAACTGATAGTGTCTCTCATCTGAGTGTTCACATAATTGATAGTGTCTCTCATCTAAGTGTTCACATAATTGATAGTGTCTCTCATCTGAGTGTTCACATAATTGATAGTGTCTCTCATCTGAGTGTTCACATAATTGATAGTGTCTCTCATCTAAGTGTTCACATAATTGATAGTGTCTCTGATCTAAGTGTTCACATAATTGATAGTGTCTCTCATCTAACTGTTCACATAATTGATAGTGTCTCTCATCTGAGTGTTCACATAATTGATAGTGTCTCTCATCTGAGTGTTCACATAATTGATAGTGCCTCTCATCTGAGTGTTCACATAATCGACAGTGTCTCTGATCTAAGTGTTCACATAATTGATAGTGTCTCTCATCTAAGTGTTCACATAATTGATAGTGTCTCTCATCTGAGTGTTAACATAATTGATAGTGTCTCTGATCTAAGTGTTTCACATAATCGATAGTGTCTCTGATCTAAGTGTTCACATAATTGATAGTGTCTCTGATCTAAGTGTTCACATAATTGATTGTGTCTCTGATCTAAGTGTTCACATAATTGATAGTGTCTCTGATCTAAGTGTTCACATAATTGATAGTGTCTCTGATCTAAGTGTTCACATAATTGATAGTGTCTCTGATCTAAGTGTTCACATAATTGATAGTGTCCCTCATCTGAGTGTTCACATAATTGATAGTGTCTCTCATCTGAGTGTTCACATAATTGATAGTGTCTCTCATCTAAGTGTTCACATAATTGATAGTGTCTCTCATCTGAGTGTTAACATAATTGATAGTGTCTCTGATCTAAGTGTTCACATAATTGATAATGTCTCTGATCTAAGTGTTCACATAATTGATAGTGTCTCTGATCTAAGTGTTCACATAATTGATAGTGTCTCTGATCTAAGTGTTCACATAATTGATAGTGTCTCTGATCTAAGTGTTCACATAATTGATAGTGTCTCTGATCTAAGTGTTCACATAATTGATAGTGTCCCTCATCTGAGTGTTCACATAATTGATAGTGTCCCTCATCTAAGTTTTCTCATAATTGATAGTGTCTCTTTTCTAAGTGTTCACATAATTGATAGTGTCTCTCATCTAAGTTTTCACATAATTGATAGTGTCTCTCATCTAAGTGTTCACATAATTGATAGTGTCTCTCATCTAAGTGTTCACATAACTGATAGTGTCCCTCATCTAAGTTTTCACATAATTGATAGTGTCTCTCATCTAAGTGTTCACATAATTGATAGTGTCTCTCATCTAAGTGTTCACATAACTGATAGTGTCCCTCATCTAAGTGTTCACATAATTGATAGTGTCTCTCATCTAAGTGTTCACATAATTGATAGTGTCTCTCATCTGAGTGTTCACATAATTGATAGTGTCTCTCATCTGAGTGTTCACATAATTGATAGTGTCTCTCATCTAAGTGTTCACATAATTGATAGTGTCTCTGATCTAAGTGTTCACATAATTGATAGTGTCTCTCATCTAAGTGTTCACATAATTGATAGTGTCTCTCATCTGAGTGTTCACATAATTGATAGTGTCTCTCATCTGAGTGTTCACATAATTGATAGTGTCTCTCATCTGAGTGTTCACATAATCGACAGTGTCTCTGATCTAAGTGTTCACATAATTGATAGTGTCTCTCATCTAAGTGTTCACATAATTGATAGTGTCTCTCATCTGAGTGTTAACATAATTGATAGTGTCTCTGATCTAAGTGTTTCACATAATCGATAGTGTCTCTGATCTAAGTGTTCACATAATCGACAGTGTCTCTGATCTAAGTGTTCACATAATTGATAGTGTCTCACATCTAAGTGTTCACATAATTGATAGTGTCTCTCATCTGAGTGTTAACATAATTGATAGTGTCTCTGATCTAAGTGTTCACATAATTGATAATGTCTCTGATCTAAGTGTTCACATAATTGATAGTGTCTCTGAGCTGAGTGTTCACATAATTGATAGTGTCTCTCATCTAAGTGTTCACATAATTGATAGTGTCTCTCATCTGAGTGTTCACATTATTGATAGTGTCTCTCATCTAAGTGTTCACATAATTGATAGTGTCTCTCATCTGAGTGTTCACATAATTGATAGTGTCTCTCATCTGAGTGTTCACATAATTGATAGTGTCTCTCATCTAAGTGTTCACATAATTGATAGTGTCTCTCATCTGAGTGTTAACATAATTGATAGTGTCTCTGATCTAAGTGTTCACATAATTGATAATGTCTCTGATCTAAGTGTTCACATAATTGATAGTGTCTCTGATCTAAGTGTTCACATAATTGATAGTGTCTCTGATCTAAGTGTTCACATAATTGATAGTGTCTCTGATCTAAGTGTTCACATAATTGATAGTGTCTCTGATCTAAGTGTTCACATAATTGATAGTGTCCCTCATCTGAGTGTTCACATAATTGATAGTGTCCCTCATCTAAGTTTTCTCATAATTGATAGTGTCTCTTTTCTAAGTGTTCACATAATTGATAGTGTCTCTCATCTAAGTTTTCACATAATTGATAGTGTCTCTCATCTAAGTGTTCACATAATTGATAGTGTCTCTCATCTAAGTGTTCACATAATTGATAGTGTCTCTCATCTAAGTGTTCACATAATTCATAGTATCTCTCATCTAAGTGTTCACATAATTGATAGTGTCCCTCATCTAAGTGTTCACATAATTGATAGTGTCTCTGGTCTAAGTGTTCACATAATTGATAGTGTCTCTGATCTGAGTGTTCACATAATTGATAGTGTCTCTGATCTGAGTGTTCACATAATTGATAGTGTCTCTCATCTAAGTGTTCACATAATTGATAGTGTCTCTCATCTGAGTGTTCACATAATTGATAGTGTCTCTCATCTAAGTGTTCACATAATTGATAGTGTCTCTCATCTGAGTGTTCACATAATTGATAGTGTCTCTCATCTGAGTGTTCACATAATTGATAGTGTCTCTCATCTAAGTGTTCACATAATTGATAGTGTCTATCATCTGAGTGTTCACATAATTGATAGTGTCTCTCATCTGAGTGTTCACATAATTGATAGTGTCTCTCATCTGAGTGTTCACATAATTGATAGTGTCTCTCATCTGAGTGTTCACATAATTGATAGTGTCTCTCATCTAAGTGTTCACATAATTGATAGTGTCTCTCATCTAAGTGTTCACATAATTGATAGTGTCTCTCATCTGAGTGTTCACATAATCGACAGTGTCTCTGATCTAAGTGTTCATATAATTGATAGTGTCTCTCATCTAAGTGTTCACATAATTGATAGTGTCTCTCATCTGAGTGTTAACATAATTGATAGTGTCTCTGATCTAAGTGTTTCACATAATCGATAGTGTCTCTGATCTAAGTGTTCACATAATCGACAGTGTCTCTGATCTAAGTGTTCACATAATTGATAGTGTCTCACATCTAAGTGTTCACATAATTGATAGTGTCTCTCATCTGAGTGTTAACATAATTGATAGTGTCTCTGATCTAAGTGTTCACATAATTGATAATGTCTCTGATCTAAGTGTTCACATAATTGATAGTGTCTCTGAGCTGAGTGTTCACATAATTGATAGTGTCTCTCATCTAAGTGTTCACATAATTGATAGTGTCTCTCATCTGAGTGTTCACATTATTGATAGTGTCTCTCATCTAAGTGTTCACATAATTGATAGTGTCTCTCATCTGAGTGTTCACATAATTGATAGTGTCTCTCATCTGAGTGTTCACATAATTGATAGTGTCTCTCATCTAAGTGTTCACATAATTGATAGTGTCTCTCATCTGAGTGTTAACATAATTGATAGTGTCTCTGATCTAAGTGTTCACATAATTGATAATGTCTCTGATCTAAGTGTTCACATAATTGATAGTGTCTCTGATCTAAGTGTTCACATAATTGATAGTGTCTCTGATCTAAGTGTTCACATAATTGATAGTGTCTCTGATCTAAGTGTTCACATAATTGATAGTGTCTCTGATCTAAGTGTTCACATAATTGATAGTGTCCCTCATCTGAGTGTTCACATAATTGATAGTGTCCCTCATCTAAGTTTTCTCATAATTGATAGTGTCTCTTTTCTAAGTGTTCACATAATTGATAGTGTCTCTCATCTAAGTTTTCACATAATTGATAGTGTCTCTCATCTAAGTGTTCACATAATTGATAGTGTCTCTCATCTAAGTGTTCACATAATTGATAGTGTCTCTCATCTAAGTGTTCACATAATTCATAGTATCTCTCATCTAAGTGTTCACATAATTGATAGTGTCCCTCATCTAAGTGTTCACATAATTGATAGTGTCTCTGGTCTAAGTGTTCACATAATTGATAGTGTCTCTGATCTGAGTGTTCACATAATTGATAGTGTCTCTGATCTGAGTGTTCACATAATTGATAGTGTCTCTCATCTAAGTGTTCACATAATTGATAGTGTCTCTCATCTGAGTGTTCACATAATTGATAGTGTCTCTCATCTAAGTGTTCACATAATTGATAGTGTCTCTCATCTGAGTGTTCACATAATTGATAGTGTCTCTCATCTGAGTGTTCACATAATTGATAGTGTCTCTCATCTAAGTGTTCACATAATTGATAGTGTCTATCATCTGAGTGTTCACATAATTGATAGTGTCTCTCATCTGAGTGTTCACATAATTGATAGTGTCTCTCATCTGAGTGTTCACATAATTGATAGTGTCTCTCATCTAAGTGTTCACATAATTGATAGTGTCTCTCATCTAAGTGTTCACATAATTGATAGTGTCTCTCATCTAAGTGTTCACATAATTGATAGTGTCTCTCATCTAAGTGTTCACATAATTGATAGTGTCTCTCATCTGAGTGTTCACATAATTGATAGTGTCTCTCATCTGAGTGTTCACATAATTGATAGTGTCTCTCATCTGAGTGTTCACATAATTGATAGTGTCTCTCATCTGAGTGTTCACATAATTGATAGTGTCTCTCATCTGAGTGTTCACATAATTGATAGTGTCTCTGATCTAAGTGTTCACATAATTGATAGTGTCTCTGATCTAAGTGTTCACATAATTGATAGTGTCTCTGATCTAAGTGTTCACATAATTGATAGTGTCCCTCATCTGAGTGTTCACATAATTGATAGTGTCTCTCATCTGAGTGTTCACATAATTGATAGTGTCTCTCATCTAAGTGTTCACATAATTGATAGTGTCTCTCATCTGAGTGTTAACATAATTGATAGTGTCTCTGATCTAAGTGTTCACATAATTGATAATGTCTCTGATCTAAGTGTTCACATAATTGATAGTGTCTCTGATCTAAGTGTTCACATAATTGATAGTGTCTCTGATCTAAGTGTTCACATAATTGATAGTGTCTCTGATCTAAGTGTTCACATAATTGATAGTGTCTCTGATCTAAGTGTTCACATAATTGATAGTGTCCCTCATCTGAGTGTTCACATAATTGATAGTGTCCCTCATCTAAGTTTTCTCATAATTGATAGTGTCTCTTTTCTAAGTGTTCACATAATTGATAGTGTCTCTCATCTAAGTTTTCACATAATTGATAGTGTCTCTCATCTAAGTGTTCACATAATTGATAGTGTCTCTCATCTAAGTGTTCACATAATTGATAGTGTCTCTCATCTAAGTGTTCACATAATTCATAGTATCTCTCATCTAAGTGTTCACATAATTGATAGTGTCCCTCATCTAAGTGTTCACATAATTGATAGTGTCTCTGGTCTAAGTGTTCACATAATTGATAGTGTCTCTGATCTGAGTGTTCACATAATTGATAGTGTCTCTGATCTGAGTGTTCACATAATTGATAGTGTCTCTCATCTAAGTGTTCACATAATTGATAGTGTCTCTCATCTGAGTGTTCACATAATTGATAGTGTCTCTCATCTAAGTGTTCACATAATTGATAGTGTCTCTCATCTGAGTGTTCACATAATTGATAGTGTCTCTCATCTGAGTGTTCACATAATTGATAGTGTCTCTCATCTAAGTGTTCACATAATTGATAGTGTCTATCATCTGAGTGTTCACATAATTGATAGTGTCTCTCATCTGAGTGTTCACATAATTGATAGTGTCTCTCATCTGAGTGTTCACATAATTGATAGTGTCTCTCATCTAAGTGTTCACATAATTGATAGTGTCTCACATCTAAGTGTTCACATAATTGATAGTGTCTCTCATCTAAGTGTTCACATAATTGATAGTGTCTCTCATCTAAGTGTTCACATAATTGATAGTGTCTCTCATCTGAGTGTTCACATAATTGATAGTGTCTCTCATCTGAGTGTTCACATAATTGATAGTGTCTCTCATCTGAGTGTTCACATAATTGATAGTGTCTCTCATCTGAGTGTTCACATAATTGATAGTGTCTCTCATCTGAGTGTTCACATAATTGATAGTGTCTCTGATCTAAGTGTTCACATAATTGATAGTGTCTCTGATCTAAGTGTTCACATAATTGATAGTGTCTCTGATCTAAGTGTTCACATAATTGATAGTGTCCCTCATCTGAGTGTTCACATAATTGATAGTGTCTCTCATCTGAGTGTTCACATAATTGATAGTGTCTCTCATCTAAGTGTTCACATAATTGATAGTGTCTCTCATCTGAGTGTTAACATAATTGATAGTGTCTCTGATCTAAGTGTTCACATAATTGATAATGTCTCTGATCTAAGTGTTCACATAATTGATAGTGTCTCTGATCTAAGTGTTCACATAATTGATAGTGTCTCTGATCTAAGTGTTCACATAATTGATAGTGTCTCTGATCTAAGTGTTCACATAATTGATAGTGTCCCTCATCTGAGTGTTCACATAATTGATAGTGTCCCTCATCTAAGTTTTCTCATAATTGATAGTGTCTCTTTTCTAAGTGTTCACATAATTGATAGTGTCTCTCATCTAAGTTTTCACATAATTGATAGTGTCTCTCATCTAAGTGTTCACATAATTGATAGTGTCTCTCATCTAAGTGTTCACATAACTGATAGTGTCCCTCATCTAAGTTTTCACATAATTGATAGTGTCTCTCATCTAAGTGTTCACATAATTGATAGTGTCTCTCATCTAAGTGTTCACATAACTGATAGTGTCCCTCATCTAAGTGTTCACATAATTGATAGTGTCTCTCATCTAAGTGTTCACATAATTGATAGTGTCTCTCATCTGAGTGTTCACATAATTGATAGTGTCTCTCATCTGAGTGTTCACATAATTGATAGTGTCTCTCATCTAAGTGTTCACATAATTGATAGTGTCTCTGATCTCAGTGTTCACATAATTGATAGTGTCTCTCATCTAAGTGTTCACATAATTGATAGTGTCTCTCATCTGAGTGTTCACATAATTGATAGTGTCTCTCATCTGAGTGTTCACATAATTGATAGTGTCTCTCATCTGAGTGTTCACATAATCGACAGTGTCTCTGATCTAAGTGTTCACATAATTGATAGTGTCTCTCATCTAAGTGTTCACATAATTGATAGTGTCTCTCATCTGAGTGTTAACATAATTGATAGTGTCTCTGATCTAAGTGTTTCACATAATCGATAGTGTCTCTGATCTAAGTGTTCACATAATCGACAGTGTCTCTGATCTAAGTGTTCACATAATTGATAGTGTCTCACATCTAAGTGTTCACATAATTGATAGTGTCTCTCATCTGAGTGTTAACATAATTGATAGTGTCTCTGATCTAAGTGTTCACATAATTGATAATGTCTCTGATCTGAGTGTTCACATAATTGATAGTGTCTCTGAGCTGAGTGTTCACATAATTGATAGTGTCTCTCATCTAAGTGTTCACATAATTGATAGTGTCTCTCATCTGAGTGTTCACATTATTGATAGTGTCTCTCATCTAAGTGTTCACATAATTGATAGTGTCTCTCATCTAAGTGTTCACATAATTGATAGTGTCTCTCATCTGAGTGTTAACATAATTGATAGTGTCTCTGATCTAAGTGTTCACATAATTGATAATGTCTCTGATCTAAGTGTTCACATAATTGATAGTGTCTCTGATCTAAGTGTTCACATAATTGATAGTGTCTCTGATCTAAGTGTTCACATAATTGATAGTGTCTCTCATCTAAGTGTTCACATAATTGATAGTGTCTCTCATCTAAGTGTTCACATAATTCATAGTATCTCTCATCTAAGTGTTCACATAATTGATAGTGTCCCTCATCTAAGTGTTCACATAATTGATAGTGTCTCTGGTCTAAGTGTTCACATAATTGATAGTGTCTCTGATCTGAGTGTTCACATAATTGATAGTGTCTCTGATCTGAGTGTTCACATAATTGATAGTGTCTCTCATCTAAGTGTTCACATAATTGATAGTGTCTCTCATCTGAGTGTTCACATAATTGATAGTGTCTCTCATCTAAGTGTTCACATAATTGATAGTGTCTCTCATCTGAGTGTTCACATAATTGATAGTGTCTCTCATCTGAGTGTTCACATAATTGATAGTGTCTCTCATCTAAGTGTTCACATAATTGATAGTGTCTATCATCTGAGTGTTCACATAATTGATAGTGTCTCTCATCTGAGTGTTCACATAATTGATAGTGTCTCTCATCTGAGTGTTCACATAATTGATAGTGTCTCTCATCTAAGTGTTCACATAATTGATAGTGTCTCTCATCTAAGTGTTCACATAATTGATAGTGTCTCTCATCTAAGTGTTCACATAATTGATAGTGTCTCTCATCTAAGTGTTCACATAATTGATAGTGTCTCTCATCTGAGTGTTCACATAATTGATAGTGTCTCTCATCTGAGTGTTCACATAATTGATAGTGTCTCTCATCTGAGTGTTCACATAATTGATAGTGTCTCTCATCTGAGTGTTCACATAATTGATAGTGTCTCTCATCTAAGTGTTCACATAATTGATAGTGTCTCTCATCTAAGTGTTCACATAATTGATAGTGTCTCTCATCTGAGTGTTCACATAATTGATAGTGTCTCTCATCTGAGTGTTCACATAATTGATAGTGTCTCTCATCTGAGTGTTCACATAATCGACAGTGTCTCTGATCTAAGTGTCCACATAATTGATAGTGTCTCTCATCTAAGTGTTCACATAATTGATAGTGTCTCTCATCTGAGTGTTAACATAATTGATAGTGTCTCTGATCTAAGTTTTTCACATAATCGATAGTGTCTCTGATCTAAGTGTTCACATAATTGATAGTGTCTCTGATCTAAGTGTTCACATAATTGATTGTGTCTCTGATCTAAGTGTTCACATAATTGATAGTGTCTCTGATCTAAGTGTTCACATAATCGACAGTGTCTCTGATCTAAGTGTTCACATAATTGATAGTGTCTCAGATCTAAGTGTTCACATAATTGATAGTGTCTCTCATCTGAGTGTTAACATAATTGATAGTGTCTCTGATCTAAGTGTTCACATAATTGATAATGTCTCTGATCTAAGTGTTCACATAATTGATAGTGTCTCTGAGCTGAGTGTTCACATAATTGATAGTGTCTCTCATCTAAGTGTTCACATAATTGATAGTGTCTCTCATCTAAGTGTTCACATAATTGATAGTGTCCCTCATCTAAGTGTTCACATAATTGATAGTGTCTCTGGTCTAAGTGTTCACATAATTGATAGTGTCTCTGATCTGAGTGTTCACATAATTGATAGTGTCTCTGATCTGAGTGTTCACATAATTGATAGTGTCTCTCATCTAAGTGTTCACATAATTGATAGTGTCTCTCATCTGAGTGTTCACATAATTGATAGTGTCTCTCATCTAAGTGTTCACATAATTGATAGTGTCTCTCATCTGAGTGTTCACATAATTGATAGTGTCTCTCATCTGAGTGTTCACATAATTGATAGTGTCTCTCATCTAAGTGTTCACATAATTGATAGTGTCTATCATCTGAGTGTTCACATAATTGATAGTGTCTCTCATCTGAGTGTTCACATAATTGATAGTGTCTCTCATCTGAGTGTTCACATAATTGATAGTGTCTCTCATCTAAGTGTTCACATAATTGATAGTGTCTCTCATCTAAGTGTTCACATAATTGATAGTGTCTCTCATCTAAGTGTTCACATAATTGATAGTGTCTCTCATCTAAGTGTTCACATAATTGATAGTGTCTCTCATCTGAGTGTTCACATAATTGATAGTGTCTCTCATCTGAGTGTTCACATAATTGATAGTGTCTCTCATCTGAGTGTTCACATAATTGATAGTGTCTCTCATCTGAGTGTTCACATAATTGATAGTGTCTCTCATCTAAGTGTTCACATAATTGATAGTGTCTCTCATCTAAGTGTTCACATAATTGATAGTGTCTCTCATCTAAGTGTTCACATAATTGATAGTGTCTCTCATCTGAGTGTTCACATAATTGATAGTGTCTCTCATCTGAGTGTTCACATAATTGATAGTGTCTCTCATCTGAGTGTTCACATAATCGACAGTGTCTCTGATCTAAGTGTCCACATAATTGATAGTGTCTCTCATCTAAGTGTTCACATAATTGATAGTGTCTCTCATCTGAGTGTTAACATAATTGATAGTGTCTCTGATCTAAGTTTTTCACATAATCGATAGTGTCTCTGATCTAAGTGTTCACATAATTGATAGTGTCTCTGATCTAAGTGTTCACATAATTGATTGTGTCTCTGATCTAAGTGTTCACATAATTGATAGTGTCTCAGATCTAAGTGTTCACATAATTGATAGTGTCTCTCATCTGAGTGTTAACATAATTGATAGTGTCTCTGATCTAAGTGTTCACATAATTGATAATGTCTCTGATCTAAGTGTTCACATAATTGATAGTGTCTCTGAGCTGAGTGTTCACATAATTGATAGTGTCTCTCATCTAAGTGTTCACATAATTGATAGTGTCTCTCATCTGAGTGTTCACATTATTGATAGTGTCTCTCATCTAAGTGTTCACATAATTGATAGTGTCTCTCATCTGAGTGTTCACATAATTGATAGTGTCTCTCATCTGAGTGTTCACATAATTGATAGTGTCTCTCATCTAAGTGTTCACATAATTGATAGTGTCTCTCATCTGAGTGTTAACATAATTGATAGTGTCTCTGATCTAAGTGTTCACATAATTGATAATGTCTCTGATCTAAGTGTTCACATAATTGATAGTGTCTCTGATCTAAGTGTTCACATAATTGATAGTGTCTCTGATCTAAGTGTTCACATAATTGATAGTGTCTCTGATCTAAGTGTTCACATAATTGATAGTGTCTCTCATCTAAGTGTTCACATAATTGATAGTGTCCCTCATCTGAGTGTTCACATAATTGATAGTGTCCCTCATCTAAGTTTTCTCATAATTGATAGTGTCTCTTTTCTAAGTGTTCACATAATTGATAGTGTCTCTCATCTAAGTTTTCACATAATTGATAGTGTCTCTCATCTAAGTGTTCACATAATTGATAGTGTCTCTCATCTAAGTGTTCACATAACTGATAGTGTCCCTCATCTAAGTGTTCACATAACTGATAGTGTCTCTCATCTGAGTGTTCACATAATTGATAGTGTCTCTCATCTAAGTGTTCACATAATTGATAGTGTCTCTCATCTGAGTGTTCACATAATTGATAGTGTCTCTCATCTGAGTGTTCACATAATTGATAGTGTCTCTCATCTAAGTGTTCACATAATTGATAGTGTCTCTGATCTAAGTGTTCACATAATTGATAGTGTCTCTCATCTAACTGTTCACATAATTGATAGTGTCTCTCATCTGAGTGTTCACATAATTGATAGTGTCTCTCATCTGAGTGTTCACATAATTGATAGTGTCTCTCATCTGAGTGTTCACATAATCGACAGTGTCTCTGATCTAAGTGTTCACATAATTGATAGTGTCTCTCATCTAAGTGTTCACATAATTGATAGTGTCTCTCATCTGAGTGTTAACATAATTGATAGTGTCTCTGATCTAAGTGTTTCACATAATCGATAGTGTCTCTGATCTAAGTGTTCACATAATTGATAGTGTCTCTGATCTAAGTGTTCACATAATTGATTGTGTCTCTGATCTAAGTGTTCACATAATTGATAGTGTCTCTGATCTAAGTGTTCATATAATTGATAGTGTCTCTGATCTAAGTGTTCACATAATTGATAGTGTCTCTGATCTAAGTGTTCACATAATTGATAGTGTCCCTCATCTGAGTGTTCACATAATTGATAGTGTCTCTCATCTGAGTGTTCACATAATTGATAGTGTCTCTCATCTAAGTGTTCACATAATTGATAGTGTCTCTCATCTGAGTGTTAACATAATTGATAGTGTCTCTGATCTAAGTGTTCACATAATTGATAATGTCTCTGATCTAAGTGTTCACATAATTGATAGTGTCTCTGATCTAAGTGTTCACATAATTGATAGTGTCTCTGATCTAAGTGTTCACATAATTGATAGTGTCTCTGATCTAAGTGTTCACATAATTGATAGTGTCTCTGATCTAAGTGTTCACATAATTGATAGTGTCCCTCATCTGAGTGTTCACATAATTGATAGTGTCCCTCATCTAAGTTTTCTCATAATTGATAGTGTCTCTTTTCTAAGTGTTCACATAATTGATAGTGTCTCTCATCTAAGTTTTCACATAATTGATAGTGTCTCTCATCTAAGTGTTCACATAATTGATAGTGTCTCTCATCTAAGTGTTCACATAACTGATAGTGTCCCTCATCTAAGTTTTCACATAATTGATAGTGTCTCTCATCTAAGTGTTCACATAATTGATAGTGTCTCTCATCTAAGTGTTCACATAACTGATAGTGTCTCTCATCTGAGTGTTCACATAATTGATAGTGTCTCTCATCTAAGTGTTCACATAATTGATAGTGTCTCTGATCTAAGTGTTCACATAATTGATAGTGTCTCTCATCTAAGTGTTCACATAATTGATAGTGTCTCTCATCTGAGTGTTCACATAATTGATAGTGTCTCTCATCTGAGTGTTCACATAATTGATAGTGTCTCTCATCTGAGTGTTCACATAATCGACAGTGTCTCTGATCTAAGTGTTCACATAATTGATAGTGTCTCTCATCTAAGTGTTCACATAATTGATAGTGTCTCTCATCTGAGTGTTAACATAATTGATAGTGTCTCTGATCTAAGTGTTTCACATAATCGATAGTGTCTCTGATCTAAGTGTTCACATAATCGACAGTGTCTCTGATCTAAGTGTTCACATAATTGATAGTGTCTCACATCTAAGTGTTCACATAATTGATAGTGTCTCTCATCTGAGTGTTAACATAATTGATAGTGTCTCTGATCTAAGTGTTCACATAATTGATAATGTCTCTGATCTAAGTGTTCACATAATTGATAGTGTCTCTGAGCTGAGTGTTCACATAATTGATAGTGTCTCTCATCTAAGTGTTCACATAATTGATAGTGTCTCTCATCTGAGTGTTCACATTATTGATAGTGTCTCTCATCTAAGTGTTCACATAATTGATAGTGTCTCTCATCTGAGTGTTCACATAATTGATAGTGTCTCTCATCTGAGTGTTCACATAATTGATAGTGTCTCTCATCTAAGTGTTCACATAATTGATAGTGTCTCTCATCTGAGTGTTAACATAATTGATAGTGTCTCTGATCTAAGTGTTCACATAATTGATAATGTCTCTGATCTAAGTGTTCACATAATTGATAGTGTCTCTGATCTAAGTGTTCACATAATTGATAGTGTCTCTGATCTAAGTGTTCACATAATTGATAGTGTCTCTGATCTAAGTGTTCACATAATTGATAGTGTCTCTGATCTAAGTGTTCACATAATTGATAGTGTCCCTCATCTGAGTGTTCACATAATTGATAGTGTCCCTCATCTAAGTTTTCTCATAATTGATAGTGTCTCTTTTCTAAGTGTTCACATAATTGATAGTGTCTCTCATCTAAGTTTTCACATAATTGATAGTGTCTCTCATCTAAGTGTTCACATAATTGATAGTGTCTCTCATCTAAGTGTTCACATAATTGATAGTGTCTCTCATCTAAGTGTTCACATAATTCATAGTATCTCTCATCTAAGTGTTCACATAATTGATAGTGTCCCTCATCTAAGTGTTCACATAATTGATAGTGTCTCTGGTCTAAGTGTTCACATAATTGATAGTGTCTCTGATCTGAGTGTTCACATAATTGATAGTGTCTCTGATCTGAGTGTTCACATAATTGATAGTGTCTCTCATCTAAGTGTTCACATAATTGATAGTGTCTCTCATCTGAGTGTTCACATAATTGATAGTGTCTCTCATCTAAGTGTTCACATAATTGATAGTGTCTCTCATCTGAGTGTTCACATAATTGATAGTGTCTCTCATCTGAGTGTTCACATAATTGATAGTGTCTCTCATCTAAGTGTTCACATAATTGATAGTGTCTATCATCTGAGTGTTCACATAATTGATAGTGTCTCTCATCTGAGTGTTCACATAATTGATAGTGTCTCTCATCTGAGTGTTCACATAATTGATAGTGTCCCTCATCTGAGTGTTCACATAATTGATAGTGTCCCTCATCTAAGTTTTCTCATAATTGATAGTGTCTCTTTTCTAAGTGTTCACATAATTGATAGTGTCTCTCATCTAAGTTTTCACATAATTGATAGTGTCTCTCATCTAAGTGTTCACATAATTGATAGTGTCTCTCATCTAAGTGTTCACATAATTGATAGTGTCTCTCATCTAAGTGTTCACATAATTGATAGTGTCTCTCATCTAAGTGTTCACATAATTCATAGTATCTCTCATCTAAGTGTTCACATAATTGATAGTGTCCCTCATCTAAGTGTTCACATAATTGATAGTGTCTCTGGTCTAAGTGTTCACATAATTGATAGTGTCTCTGATCTGAGTGTTCACATAATTGATAGTGTCTCTGATCTGAGTGTTCACATAATTGATAGTGTCTCTCATCTAAGTGTTCACATAATTGATAGTGTCTCTCATCTGAGTGTTCACATAATTGATAGTGTCTCTCATCTAAGTGTTCACATAATTGATAGTGTCTCTCATCTGAGTGTTCACATAATTGATAGTGTCTCTCATCTGAGTGTTCACATAATTGATAGTGTCTCTCATCTGAGTGTTCACATAATTGATAGTGTCTCTCATCTGAGTGTTCACATAATTGATAGTGTCTCTCATCTGAGTGTTCACATAATCGACAGTGTCTCTGATCTAAGTGTTCACATAATTGATAGTGTCTCTCATCTAAGTGTTCACATAATTGATAGTGTCTCTCATCTGAGTGTTAACATAATTGATAGTGTCTCTGATCTAAGTGTTTCACATAATCGATAGTGTCTCTGATCTAAGTGTTCACATAATTGATAGTGTCTCTGATCTAAGTGTTCACATAATTGATTGTGTCTCTGATCTAAGTGTTCACATAATTGATAGTGTCTCTGATCTAAGTGTTCACATAATTGATAGTGTCTCTGATCTAAGTGTTCACATAATTGATAGTGTCTCTGATCTAAGTGTTCACATAATTGATAGTGTCCCTCATCTGAGTGTTCACATAATTGATAGTGTCTCTCATCTGAGTGTTCACATAATTGATAGTGTCTCTCATCTAAGTGTTCACATAATTGATAGTGTCTCTCATCTGAGTGTTAACATAATTGATAGTGTCTCTGATCTAAGTGTTCACATAATTGATAATGTCTCTGATCTAAGTGTTCACATAATTGATAGTGTCTCTGATCTAAGTGTTCACATAATTGATAGTGTCTCTGATCTAAGTGTTCACATAATTGATAGTGTCTCTGATCTAAGTGTTCACATAATTGATAGTGTCTCTGATCTAAGTGTTCACATAATTGATAGTGTCCCTCATCTGAGTGTTCACATAATTGATAGTGTCCCTCATCTAAGTTTTCTCATAATTGATAGTGTCTCTTTTCTAAGTGTTCACATAATTGATAGTGTCTCTCATCTAAGTTTTCACATAATTGATAGTGTCTCTCATCTAAGTGTTCACATAATTGATAGTGTCTCTCATCTAAGTGTTCACATAACTGATAGTGTCCCTCATCTAAGTTTTCACATAATTGATAGTGTCTCTCATCTAAGTGTTCACATAATTGATAGTGTCTCTCATCTAAGTGTTCACATAACTGATAGTGTCCCTCATCTAAGTGTTCACATAATTGATAGTGTCTCTCATCTAAGTGTTCACATAATTGATAGTGTCTCTCATCTGAGTGTTCACATAATTGATAGTGTCTCTCATCTGAGTGTTCACATAATTGATAGTGTCTCTCATCTAAGTGTTCACATAATTGATAGTGTCTCTGATCTAAGTGTTCACATAATTGATAGTGTCTCTGATCTAAGTGTTCACATAATTGATAGTGTCTCTCATCTAAGTGTTCACATAATTGATAGTGTCTCTCATCTGAGTGTTCACATAATTGATAGTGTCTCTCATCTGAGTGTTCACATAATTGATAGTGTCTCTCATCTGAGTGTTCACATAATCGACAGTGTCTCTGATCTAAGTGTTCACATAATTGATAGTGTCTCTCATCTAAGTGTTCACATAATTGATAGTGTCTCTCATCTGAGTGTTAACATAATTGATAGTGTCTCTGATCTAAGTGTTTCACATAATCGATAGTGTCTCTGATCTAAGTGTTCACATAATCGACAGTGTCTCTGATCTAAGTGTTCACATAATTGATAGTGTCTCACATCTAAGTGTTCACATAATTGATAGTGTCTCTCATCTGAGTGTTAACATAATTGATAGTGTCTCTGATCTAAGTGTTCACATAATTGATAATGTCTCTGATCTAAGTGTTCACATAATTGATAGTGTCTCTGAGCTGAGTGTTCACATAATTGATAGTGTCTCTCATCTAAGTGTTCACATAATTGATAGTGTCTCTCATCTGAGTGTTCACATTATTGATAGTGTCTCTCATCTAAGTGTTCACATAATTGATAGTGTCTCTCATCTGAGTGTTCACATAATTGATAGTGTCTCTCATCTGAGTGTTCACATAATTGATAGTGTCTCTCATCTAAGTGTTCACATAATTGATAGTGTCTCTCATCTGAGTGTTAACATAATTGATAGTGTCTCTGATCTAAGTGTTCACATAATTGATAATGTCTCTGATCTAAGTGTTCACATAATTGATAGTGTCTCTGATCTAAGTGTTCACATAATTGATAGTGTCTCTGATCTAAGTGTTCACATAATTGATAGTGTCTCTGATCTAAGTGTTCACATAATTGATAGTGTCTCTGATCTAAGTGTTCACATAATTGATAGTGTCCCTCATCTGAGTGTTCACATAATTGATAGTGTCCCTCATCTAAGTTTTCTCATAATTGATAGTGTCTCTTTTCTAAGTGTTCACATAATTGATAGTGTCTCTCATCTAAGTTTTCATATAATTGATAGTGTCTCTCATCTAAGTGTTCACATAATTGATAGTGTCTCTCATCTAAGTGTTCACATAATTGATAGTGTCTCTCATCTAAGTGTTCACATAATTCATAGTATCTCTCATCTAAGTGTTCACATAATTGATAGTGTCCCTCATCTAAGTGTTCACATAATTGATAGTGTCTCTGGTCTAAGTGTTCACATAATTGATAGTGTCTCTGATCTGAGTGTTCACATAATTGATAGTGTCTCTGATCTGAGTGTTCACATAATTGATAGTGTCTCTCATCTAAGTGTTCACATAATTGATAGTGTCTCTCATCTGAGTGTTCACATAATTGATAGTGTCTCTCATCTAAGTGTTCACATAATTGATAGTGTCTCTCATCTGAGTGTTCACATAATTGATAGTGTCTCTCATCTGAGTGTTCACATAATTGATAGTGTCTCTCATCTAAGTGTTCACATAATTGATAGTGTCTATCATCTGAGTGTTCACATAATTGATAGTGTCTCTCATCTGAGTGTTCACATAATTGATAGTGTCTCTCATCTGAGTGTTCACATAATTGATAGTGTCTCTCATCTAAGTGTTCACATAATTGATAGTGTCTCTCATCTAAGTGTTCACATAATTGATAGTGTCTCTCATCTAAGTGTTCACATAATTGATAGTGTCTCTCATCTAAGTGTTCACATAATTGATAGTGTCTCTCATCTGAGTGTTCACATAATTGATAGTGTCTCTCATCTGAGTGTTCACATAATTGATAGTGTCTCTCATCTGAGTGTTCACATAATTGATAGTGTCTCTCATCTGAGTGTTCACATAATTGATAGTGTCTCTCATCTAAGTGTTCACATAATTGATAGTGTCTCTCATCTAAGTGTTCACATAATTGATAGTGTCTCTCATCTAAGTGTTCACATAATTGATAGTGTCTCTCATCTGAGTGTTCACATAATTGATAGTGTCTCTCATCTGAGTGTTCACATAATTGATAGTGTCTCTCATCTGAGTGTTCACATAATCGACAGTGTCTCTGATCTAAGTGTCCACATAATTGATAGTGTCTCTCATCTAAGTGTTCACATAATTGATAGTGTCTCTCATCTGAGTGTTAACATAATTGATAGTGTCTCTGATCTAAGTTTTTCACATAATCGATAGTGTCTCTGATCTAAGTGTTCACATAATTGATAGTGTCTCTGATCTAAGTGTTCACATAATTGATTGTGTCTCTGATCTAAGTGTTCACATAATTGATAGTGTCTCTGATCTAAGTGTTCACATAATCGACAGTGTCTCTGATCTAAGTGTTCACATAATTGATAGTGTCTCAGATCTAAGTCTTCACATAATTGATAGTGTCTCTCATCTGAGTGTTAACATAATTGATAGTGTCTCTGATCTAAGTGTTCACATAATTGATAATGTCTCTGATCTAAGTGTTCACATAATTGATAGTGTCTCTCATCTAAGTTTTCACATAATTGATAGTGTCTCTCATCTAAGTGTTCACATAATTGATAGTGTCTCTCATCTAAGTGTTCACATAATTGATAGTGTCTCTCATCTAAGTGTTCACATAATTGATAGTGTCTCTCATCTAAGTGTTCACATAATTCATAGTATCTCTCATCTAAGTGTTCACATAATTGATAGTGTCCCTCATCTAAGTGTTCACATAATTGATAGTGTCTCTGGTCTAAGTGTTCACATAATTGATAGTGTCTCTGATCTGAGTGTTCACATAATTGATAGTGTCTATCATCTGAGTGTTCACATAATTGATAGTGTCTCTCATCTGAGTGTTCACATAATTGATAGTGTCTCTCATCTGAGTGTTCACATAATTGATAGTGTCCCTCATCTGAGTGTTCACATAATTGATAGTGTCCCTCATCTAAGTTTTCTCATAATTGATAGTGTCTCTTTTCTAAGTGTTCACATAATTGATAGTGTCTCTCATCTAAGTTTTCACATAATTGATAGTGTCTCTCATCTAAGTGTTCACATAATTGATAGTGTCTCTCATCTAAGTGTTCACATAATTGATAGTGTCTCTCATCTAAGTGTTCACATAATTGATAGTGTCTCTCATCTAAGTGTTCACATAATTCATAGTATCTCTCATCTAAGTGTTCACATAATTGATAGTGTCCCTCATCTAAGTGTTCACATAATTGATAGTGTCTCTGGTCTAAGTGTTCACATAATTGATAGTGTCTCTGATCTGAGTGTTCACATAATTGATAGTGTCTCTGATCTGAGTGTTCACATAATTGATAGTGTCTCTCATCTAAGTGTTCACATAATTGATAGTGTCTCTCATCTGAGTGTTCACATAATTGATAGTGTCTCTCATCTAAGTGTTCACATAATTGATAGTGTCTCTCATCTGAGTGTTCACATAATTGATAGTGTCTCTCATCTGAGTGTTCACATAATTGATAGTGTCTCTCATCTGAGTGTTCACATAATTGATAGTGTCTCTCATCTGAGTGTTCACATAATTGATAGTGTCTCTCATCTGAGTGTTCACATAATCGACAGTGTCTCTGATCTAAGTGTTCACATAATTGATAGTGTCTCTCATCTAAGTGTTCACATAATTGATAGTGTCTCTCATCTGAGTGTTAACATAATTGATAGTGTCTCTGATCTAAGTGTTTCACATAATCGATAGTGTCTCTGATCTAAGTGTTCACATAATTGATAGTGTCTCTGATCTAAGTGTTCACATAATTGATTGTGTCTCTGATCTAAGTGTTCACATAATTGATAGTGTCTCTGATCTAAGTGTTCACATAATTGATAGTGTCTCTGATCTAAGTGTTCACATAATTGATAGTGTCTCTGATCTAAGTGTTCACATAATTGATAGTGTCCCTCATCTGAGTGTTCACATAATTGATAGTGTCTCTCATCTGAGTGTTCACATAATTGATAGTGTCTCTCATCTAAGTGTTCACATAATTGATAGTGTCTCTCATCTGAGTGTTAACATAATTGATAGTGTCTCTGATCTAAGTGTTCACATAATTGATAATGTCTCTGATCTAAGTGTTCACATAATTGATAGTGTCTCTGATCTAAGTGTTCACATAATTGATAGTGTCTCTGATCTAAGTGTTCACATAATTGATAGTGTCTCTGATCTAAGTGTTCACATAATTGATAGTGTCTCTGATCTAAGTGTTCACATAATTGATAGTGTCCCTCATCTGAGTGTTCACATAATTGATAGTGTCCCTCATCTAAGTTTTCTCATAATTGATAGTGTCTCTTTTCTAAGTGTTCACATAATTGATAGTGTCTCTCATCTAAGTTTTCACATAATTGATAGTGTCTCTCATCTAAGTGTTCACATAATTGATAGTGTCTCTCATCTAAGTGTTCACATAACTGATAGTGTCCCTCATCTAAGTTTTCACATAATTGATAGTGTCTCTCATCTAAGTGTTCACATAATTGATAGTGTCTCTCATCTAAGTGTTCACATAACTGATAGTGTCCCTCATCTAAGTGTTCACA
This sequence comes from Saccoglossus kowalevskii, assembly GCF_978046115.1. Taxonomy (NCBI): domain Eukaryota; kingdom Metazoa; phylum Hemichordata; class Enteropneusta; family Harrimaniidae; genus Saccoglossus; species Saccoglossus kowalevskii. The sequence continues at coordinate 52,914 of NW_028188701.1, forward strand.
TAATTGATAGTGTCTCTCATCTAAGTGTTCACATAATTGATAGTGTCTCTCATCTGAGTGTTCACATAATTGATAGTGTCTCTCATCTGAGTGTTCACATAATTGATAGTGTCTCTCATCTAAGTGTTCACATAATTGATAGTGTCTCTGATCTAAGTGTTCACATAATTGATAGTGTCTCTGATCTAAGTGTTCACATAATTGATAGTGTCTCTCATCTAAGTGTTCACATAATTGATAGTGTCTCTCATCTGAGTGTTCACATAATTGATAGTGTCTCTCATCTGAGTGTTCACATAATTGATAGTGTCTCTCATCTGAGTGTTCACATAATCGACAGTGTCTCTGATCTAAGTGTTCACATAATTGATAGTGTCTCTCATCTAAGTGTTCACATAATTGATAGTGTCTCTCATCTGAGTGTTAACATAATTGATAGTGTCTCTGATCTAAGTGTTTCACATAATCGATAGTGTCTCTGATCTAAGTGTTCACATAATCGACAGTGTCTCTGATCTAAGTGTTCACATAATTGATAGTGTCTCACATCTAAGTGTTCACATAATTGATAGTGTCTCTCATCTGAGTGTTAACATAATTGATAGTGTCTCTGATCTAAGTGTTCACATAATTGATAATGTCTCTGATCTAAGTGTTCACATAATTGATAGTGTCTCTGAGCTGAGTGTTCACATAATTGATAGTGTCTCTCATCTAAGTGTTCACATAATTGATAGTGTCTCTCATCTGAGTGTTCACATTATTGATAGTGTCTCTCATCTAAGTGTTCACATAATTGATAGTGTCTCTCATCTGAGTGTTCACATAATTGATAGTGTCTCTCATCTGAGTGTTCACATAATTGATAGTGTCTCTCATCTAAGTGTTCACATAATTGATAGTGTCTCTCATCTGAGTGTTAACATAATTGATAGTGTCTCTGATCTAAGTGTTCACATAATTGATAATGTCTCTGATCTAAGTGTTCACATAATTGATAGTGTCTCTGATCTAAGTGTTCACATAATTGATAGTGTCTCTGATCTAAGTGTTCACATAATTGATAGTGTCTCTGATCTAAGTGTTCACATAATTGATAGTGTCTCTGATCTAAGTGTTCACATAATTGATAGTGTCCCTCATCTGAGTGTTCACATAATTGATAGTGTCCCTCATCTAAGTTTTCTCATAATTGATAGTGTCTCTTTTCTAAGTGTTCACATAATTGATAGTGTCTCTCATCTAAGTTTTCATATAATTGATAGTGTCTCTCATCTAAGTGTTCACATAATTGATAGTGTCTCTCATCTAAGTGTTCACATAATTGATAGTGTCTCTCATCTAAGTGTTCACATAATTCATAGTATCTCTCATCTAAGTGTTCACATAATTGATAGTGTCCCTCATCTAAGTGTTCACATAATTGATAGTGTCTCTGGTCTAAGTGTTCACATAATTGATAGTGTCTCTGATCTGAGTGTTCACATAATTGATAGTGTCTCTGATCTGAGTGTTCACATAATTGATAGTGTCTCTCATCTAAGTGTTCACATAATTGATAGTGTCTCTCATCTGAGTGTTCACATAATTGATAGTGTCTCTCATCTAAGTGTTCACATAATTGATAGTGTCTCTCATCTGAGTGTTCACATAATTGATAGTGTCTCTCATCTGAGTGTTCACATAATTGATAGTGTCTCTCATCTAAGTGTTCACATAATTGATAGTGTCTATCATCTGAGTGTTCACATAATTGATAGTGTCTCTCATCTGAGTGTTCACATAATTGATAGTGTCTCTCATCTGAGTGTTCACATAATTGATAGTGTCTCTCATCTAAGTGTTCACATAATTGATAGTGTCTCTCATCTAAGTGTTCACATAATTGATAGTGTCTCTCATCTAAGTGTTCACATAATTGATAGTGTCTCTCATCTAAGTGTTCACATAATTGATAGTGTCTCTCATCTGAGTGTTCACATAATTGATAGTGTCTCTCATCTGAGTGTTCACATAATTGATAGTGTCTCTCATCTGAGTGTTCACATAATTGATAGTGTCTCTCATCTGAGTGTTCACATAATTGATAGTGTCTCTCATCTAAGTGTTCACATAATTGATAGTGTCTCTCATCTAAGTGTTCACATAATTGATAGTGTCTCTCATCTAAGTGTTCACATAATTGATAGTGTCTCTCATCTGAGTGTTCACATAATTGATAGTGTCTCTCATCTGAGTGTTCACATAATTGATAGTGTCTCTCATCTGAGTGTTCACATAATCGACAGTGTCTCTGATCTAAGTGTCCACATAATTGATAGTGTCTCTCATCTAAGTGTTCACATAATTGATAGTGTCTCTCATCTGAGTGTTAACATAATTGATAGTGTCTCTGATCTAAGTTTTTCACATAATCGATAGTGTCTCTGATCTAAGTGTTCACATAATTGATAGTGTCTCTGATCTAAGTGTTCACATAATTGATTGTGTCTCTGATCTAAGTGTTCACATAATTGATAGTGTCTCTGATCTAAGTGTTCACATAATCGACAGTGTCTCTGATCTAAGTGTTCACATAATTGATAGTGTCTCAGATCTAAGTCTTCACATAATTGATAGTGTCTCTCATCTGAGTGTTAACATAATTGATAGTGTCTCTGATCTAAGTGTTCACATAATTGATAATGTCTCTGATCTAAGTGTTCACATAATTGATAGTGTCTCTGAGCTGAGTGTTCACATAATTGATAGTGTCTCTCATCTAAGTGTTCACATAATTGATAGTGTCTCTCATCTGAGTGTTCACATTATTGATAGTGTCTCTCATCTAAGTGTTCACATAATTGATAGTGTCTCTCATCTGAGTGTTCACATAATTGATAGTGTCTCTCATCTGAGTGTTCACATAATTGATAGTGTCTCTCATCTAAGTGTTCACATAATTGATAGTGTCTCTCATCTGAGTGTTAACATAATTGATAGTGTCTCTGATCTAAGTGTTCACATAATTGATAATGTCTCTGATCTAAGTGTTCACATAATTGATAGTGTCTCTGATCTAAGTGTTCACATAATTGATAGTGTCTCTGATCTAAGTGTTCACATAATTGATAGTGTCTCTGATCTAAGTGTTCACATAATTGATAGTGTCTCTCATCTAAGTGTTCACATAATTGATAGTGTCCCTCATCTGAGTGTTCACATAATTGATAGTGTCCCTCATCTAAGTTTTCTCATAATTGATAGTGTCTCTTTTCTAAGTGTTCACATAATTGATAGTGTCTCTCATCTAAGTTTTCACATAATTGATAGTGTCTCTCATCTAAGTGTTCACATAATTGATAGTGTCTCTCATCTAAGTGTTCACATAACTGATAGTGTCCCTCATCTAAGTGTTCACATAACTGATAGTGTCTCTCATCTGAGTGTTCACATAATTGATAGTGTCTCTCATCTAAGTGTTCACATAATTGATAGTGTCTCTCATCTGAGTGTTCACATAATTGATAGTGTCTCTCATCTGAGTGTTCACATAATTGATAGTGTCTCTCATCTAAGTGTTCACATAATTGATAGTGTCTCTGATCTAAGTGTTCACATAATTGATAGTGTCTCTCATCTAACTGTTCACATAATTGATAGTGTCTCTCATCTGAGTGTTCACATAATTGATAGTGTCTCTCATCTGAGTGTTCACATAATTGATAGTGTCTCTCATCTGAGTGTTCACATAATCGACAGTGTCTCTGATCTAAGTGTTCACATAATTGATAGTGTCTCTCATCTAAGTGTTCACATAATTGATAGTGTCTCTCATCTGAGTGTTAACATAATTGATAGTGTCTCTGATCTAAGTGTTTCACATAATCGATAGTGTCTCTGATCTAAGTGTTCACATAATTGATAGTGTCTCTGATCTAAGTGTTCACATAATTGATTGTGTCTCTGATCTAAGTGTTCACATAATTGATAGTGTCTCTGATCTAAGTGTTCACATAATTGATAGTGTCTCTGATCTAAGTGTTCACATAATTGATAGTGTCTCTGATCTAAGTGTTCACATAATTGATAGTGTCCCTCATCTGAGTGTTCACATAATTGATAGTGTCTCTCATCTGAGTGTTCACATAATTGATAGTGTCTCTCATCTAAGTGTTCACATAATTGATAGTGTCTCTCATCTGAGTGTTAACATAATTGATAGTGTCTCTGATCTAAGTGTTCACATAATTGATAATGTCTCTGATCTAAGTGTTCACATAATTGATAGTGTCTCTGATCTAAGTGTTCACATAATTGATAGTGTCTCTGATCTAAGTGTTCACATAATTGATAGTGTCTCTGATCTAAGTGTTCACATAATTGATAGTGTCTCTGATCTAAGTGTTCACATAATTGATAGTGTCCCTCATCTGAGTGTTCACATAATTGATAGTGTCCCTCATCTAAGTTTTCTCATAATTGATAGTGTCTCTTTTCTAAGTGTTCACATAATTGATAGTGTCTCTCATCTAAGTTTTCACATAATTGATAGTGTCTCTCATCTAAGTGTTCACATAATTGATAGTGTCTCTCATCTAAGTGTTCACATAACTGATAGTGTCCCTCATCTAAGTTTTCACATAATTGATAGTGTCTCTCATCTAAGTGTTCACATAATTGATAGTGTCTCTCATCTAAGTGTTCACATAACTGATAGTGTCCCTCATCTAAGTGTTCACATAATTGATAGTGTCTCTCATCTAAGTGTTCACATAATTGATAGTGTCTCTCATCTGAGTGTTCACATAATTGATAGTGTCTCTCATCTGAGTGTTCACATAATTGATAGTGTCTCTCATCTAAGTGTTCACATAATTGATAGTGTCTCTGATCTAAGTGTTCACATAATTGATAGTGTCTCTCATCTAAGTGTTCACATAATTGATAGTGTCTCTCATCTGAGTGTTCACATAATTGATAGTGTCTCTCATCTGAGTGTTCACATAATTGATAGTGTCTCTCATCTGAGTGTTCACATAATCGACAGTGTCTCTGATCTAAGTGTTCACATAATTGATAGTGTCTCTCATCTAAGTGTTCACATAATTGATAGTGTCTCTCATCTGAGTGTTAACATAATTGATAGTGTCTCTGATCTAAGTGTTTCACATAATCGATAGTGTCTCTGATCTAAGTGTTCACATAATCGACAGTGTCTCTGATCTAAGTGTTCACATAATTGATAGTGTCTCACATCTAAGTGTTCACATAATTGATAGTGTCTCTCATCTGAGTGTTAACATAATTGATAGTGTCTCTGATCTAAGTGTTCACATAATTGATAATGTCTCTGATCTAAGTGTTCACATAATTGATAGTGTCTCTGAGCTGAGTGTTCACATAATTGATAGTGTCTCTCATCTAAGTGTTCACATAATTGATAGTGTCTCTCATCTGAGTGTTCACATTATTGATAGTGTCTCTCATCTAAGTGTTCACATAATTGATAGTGTCTCTCATCTGAGTGTTCACATAATTGATAGTGTCTCTCATCTGAGTGTTCACATAATTGATAGTGTCTCTCATCTAAGTGTTCACATAATTGATAGTGTCTCTCATCTGAGTGTTAACATAATTGATAGTGTCTCTGATCTAAGTGTTCACATAATTGATAATGTCTCTGATCTAAGTGTTCACATAATTGATAGTGTCTCTGATCTAAGTGTTCACATAATTGATAGTGTCTCTGATCTAAGTGTTCACATAATTGATAGTGTCCCTCATCTGAGTGTTCACATAATTGATAGTGTCTCTCATCTGAGTGTTCACATAATTGATAGTGTCTCTCATCTAAGTGTTCACATAATTGATAGTGTCTCTCATCTGAGTGTTAACATAATTGATAGTGTCTCTGATCTAAGTGTTCACATAATTGATAATGTCTCTGATCTAAGTGTTCACATAATTGATAGTGTCTCTGATCTAAGTGTTCACATAATTGATAGTGTCTCTGATCTAAGTGTTCACATAATTGATAGTGTCTCTGATCTAAGTGTTCACATAATTGATAGTGTCTCTGATCTAAGTGTTCACATAATTGATAGTGTCCCTCATCTGAGTGTTCACATAATTGATAGTGTCCCTCATCTAAGTTTTCTCATAATTGATAGTGTCTCTTTTCTAAGTGTTCACATAATTGATAGTGTCTCTCATCTAAGTTTTCACATAATTGATAGTGTCTCTCATCTAAGTGTTCACATAATTGATAGTGTCTCTCATCTAAGTGTTCACATAACTGATAGTGTCCCTCATCTAAGTTTTCACATAATTGATAGTGTCTCTCATCTAAGTGTTCACATAATTGATAGTGTCTCTCATCTAAGTGTTCACATAACTGATAGTGTCCCTCATCTAAGTGTTCACATAATTGATAGTGTCTCTCATCTAAGTGTTCACATAATTGATAGTGTCTCTCATCTGAGTGTTCACATAATTGATAGTGTCTCTCATCTGAGTGTTCACATAATTGATAGTGTCTCTCATCTAAGTGTTCACATAATTGATAGTGTCTCTGATCTAAGTGTTCACATAATTGATAGTGTCTCTCATCTAAGTGTTCACATAATTGATAGTGTCTCTCATCTGAGTGTTCACATAATTGATAGTGTCTCTCATCTGAGTGTTCACATAATTGATAGTGTCTCTCATCTGAGTGTTCACATAATCGACAGTGTCTCTGATCTAAGTGTTCACATAATTGATAGTGTCTCTCATCTAAGTGTTCACATAATTGATAGTGTCTCTCATCTGAGTGTTAACATAATTGATAGTGTCTCTGATCTAAGTGTTTCACATAATCGATAGTGTCTCTGATCTAAGTGTTCACATAATCGACAGTGTCTCTGATCTAAGTGTTCACATAATTGATAGTGTCTCACATCTAAGTGTTCACATAATTGATAGTGTCTCTCATCTGAGTGTTAACATAATTGATAGTGTCTCTGATCTAATTGTTCACATAATTGATAATGTCTCTGATCTAAGTGTTCACATAATTGATAGTGTCTCTGAGCTGAGTGTTCACATAATTGATAGTGTCTCTCATCTAAGTGTTCACATAATTGATAGTGTCTCTCATCTGAGTGTTCACATTATTGATAGTGTCTCTCATCTAAGTGTTCACATAATTGATAGTGTCTCTCATCTGAGTGTTCACATAATTGATAGTGTCTCTCATCTGAGTGTTCACATAATTGATAGTGTCTCTCATCTAAGTGTTCACATAATTGATAGTGTCTCTCATCTGAGTGTTAACATAATTGATAGTGTCTCTGATCTAAGTGTTCACATAATTGATAATGTCTCTGATCTAAGTGTTCACATAATTGATAGTGTCTCTGATCTAAGTGTTCACATAATTGATAGTGTCTCTGATCTAAGTGTTCACATAATTGATAGTGTCTCTGATCTAAGTGTTCACATAATTGATAGTGTCTCTGATCTAAGTGTTCACATAATTGATAGTGTCCCTCATCTGAGTGTTCACATAATTGATAGTGTCCCTCATCTAAGTTTTCTCATAATTGATAGTGTCTCTTTTCTAAGTGTTCACATAATTGATAGTGTCTCTCATCTAAGTTTTCACATAATTGATAGTGTCTCTCATCTAAGTGTTCACATAATTGATAGTGTCTCTCATCTAAGTGTTCACATAATTGATAGTGTCTCTCATCTAAGTGTTCACATAATTCATAGTATCTCTCATCTAAGTGTTCACATAATTGATAGTGTCCCTCATCTAAGTGTTCACATAATTGATAGTGTCTCTGGTCTAAGTGTTCACATAATTGATAGTGTCTCTGATCTGAGTGTTCACATAATTGATAGTGTCTCTGATCTGAGTGTTCACATAATTGATAGTGTCTCTCATCTAAGTGTTCACATAATTGATAGTGTCTCTCATCTGAGTGTTCACATAATTGATAGTGTCTCTCATCTAAGTGTTCACATAATTGATAGTGTCTCTCATCTGAGTGTTCACATAATTGATAGTGTCTCTCATCTGAGTGTTCACATAATTGATAGTGTCTCTCATCTAAGTGTTCACATAATTGATAGTGTCTATCATCTGAGTGTTCACATAATTGATAGTGTCTCTCATCTGAGTGTTCACATAATTGATAGTGTCTCTCATCTGAGTGTTCACATAATTGATAGTGTCCCTCATCTGAGTGTTCACATAATTGATAGTGTCCCTCATCTAAGTTTTCTCATAATTGATAGTGTCTCTTTTCTAAGTGTTCACATAATTGATAGTGTCTCTCATCTAAGTTTTCACATAATTGATAGTGTCTCTCATCTAAGTGTTCACATAATTGATAGTGTCTCTCATCTAAGTGTTCACATAATTGATAGTGTCTCTCATCTAAGTGTTCACATAATTCATAGTATCTCTCATCTAAGTGTTCACATAATTGATAGTGTCCCTCATCTAAGTGTTCACATAATTGATAGTGTCTCTGGTCTAAGTGTTCACATAATTGATAGTGTCTCTGATCTGAGTGTTCACATAATTGATAGTGTCTCTGATCTGAGTGTTCACATAATTGATAGTGTCTCTCATCTAAGTGTTCACATAATTGATAGTGTCTCTCATCTGAGTGTTCACATAATTGATAGTGTCTCTCATCTAAGTGTTCACATAATTGATAGTGTCTCTCATCTGAGTGTTCACATAATTGATAGTGTCTCTCATCTGAGTGTTCACATAATTGATAGTGTCTCTCATCTGAGTGTTCACATAATTGATAGTGTCTCTCATCTGAGTGTTCACATAATTGATAGTGTCTCTCATCTGAGTGTTCACATAATCGACAGTGTCTCTGATCTAAGTGTTCACATAATTGATAGTGTCTCTCATCTAAGTGTTCACATAATTGATAGTGTCTCTCATCTGAGTGTTAACATAATTGATAGTGTCTCTGATCTAAGTGTTTCACATAATCGATAGTGTCTCTGATCTAAGTGTTCACATAATTGATAGTGTCTCTGATCTAAGTGTTCACATAATTGATTGTGTCTCTGATCTAAGTGTTCACATAATTGATAGTGTCTCTGATCTAAGTGTTCACATAATTGATAGTGTCTCTGATCTAAGTGTTCACATAATTGATAGTGTCTCTGATCTAAGTGTTCACATAATTGATAGTGTCCCTCATCTGAGTGTTCACATAATTGATAGTGTCTCTCATCTGAGTGTTCACATAATTGATAGTGTCTCTCATCTAAGTGTTCACATAATTGATAGTGTCTCTCATCTGAGTGTTAACATAATTGATAGTGTCTCTGATCTAAGTGTTCACATAATTGATAATGTCTCTGATCTAAGTGTTCACATAATTGATAGTGTCTCTGATCTAAGTGTTCACATAATTGATAGTGTCTCTGATCTAAGTGTTCACATAATTGATAGTGTCTCTGATCTAAGTGTTCACATAATTGATAGTGTCTCTGATCTAAGTGTTCACATAATTGATAGTGTCCCTCATCTGAGTGTTCACATAATTGATAGTGTCCCTCATCTAAGTTTTCTCATAATTGATAGTGTCTCTTTTCTAAGTGTTCACATAATTGATAGTGTCTCTCATCTAAGTTTTCACATAATTGATAGTGTCTCTCATCTAAGTGTTCACATAATTGATAGTGTCTCTCATCTAAGTGTTCACATAACTGATAGTGTCCCTCATCTAAGTTTTCACATAATTGATAGTGTCTCTCATCTAAGTGTTCACATAATTGATAGTGTCTCTCATCTAAGTGTTCACATAACTGATAGTGTCCCTCATCTAAGTGTTCACATAATTGATAGTGTCTCTCATCTAAGTGTTCACATAATTGATAGTGTCTCTCATCTGAGTGTTCACATAATTGATAGTGTCTCTCATCTGAGTGTTCACATAATTGATAGTGTCTCTCATCTAAGTGTTCACATAATTGATAGTGTCTCTGATCTAAGTGTTCACATAATTGATAGTGTCTCTGATCTAAGTGTTCACATAATTGATAGTGTCTCTCATCTAAGTGTTCACATAATTGATAGTGTCTCTCATCTGAGTGTTCACATAATTGATAGTGTCTCTCATCTGAGTGTTCACATAATTGATAGTGTCTCTCATCTGAGTGTTCACATAATCGACAGTGTCTCTGATCTAAGTGTTCACATAATTGATAGTGTCTCTCATCTAAGTGTTCACATAATTGATAGTGTCTCTCATCTGAGTGTTAACATAATTGATAGTGTCTCTGATCTAAGTGTTTCACATAATCGATAGTGTCTCTGATCTAAGTGTTCACATAATCGACAGTGTCTCTGATCTAAGTGTTCACATAATTGATAGTGTCTCACATCTAAGTGTTCACATAATTGATAGTGTCTCTCATCTGAGTGTTAACATAATTGATAGTGTCTCTGATCTAAGTGTTCACATAATTGATAATGTCTCTGATCTAAGTGTTCACATAATTGATAGTGTCTCTGAGCTGAGTGTTCACATAATTGATAGTGTCTCTCATCTAAGTGTTCACATAATTGATAGTGTCTCTCATCTGTGTGTTCACATTATTGATAGTGTCTCTCATCTAAGTGTTCACATAATTGATAGTGTCTCTCATCTGAGTGTTCACATAATTGATAGTGTCTCTCATCTGAGTGTTCACATAATTGATAGTGTCTCTCATCTAAGTGTTCACATAATTGATAGTGTCTCTCATCTGAGTGTTAACATAATTGATAGTGTCTCTGATCTAAGTGTTCACATAATTGATAATGTCTCTGATCTAAGTGTTCACATAATTGATAGTGTCTCTGATCTAAGTGTTCACATAATTGATAGTGTCTCTGATCTAAGTGTTCACATAATTGATAGTGTCTCTGATCTAAGTGTTCACATAATTGATAGTGTCTCTGATCTAAGTGTTCACATAATTGATAGTGTCCCTCATCTGAGTGTTCACATAATTGATAGTGTCCCTCATCTAAGTTTTCTCATAATTGATAGTGTCTCTTTTCTAAGTGTTCACATAATTGATAGTGTCTCTCATCTAAGTTTTCATATAATTGATAGTGTCTCTCATCTAAGTGTTCACATAATTGATAGTGTCTCTCATCTAAGTGTTCACATAATTGATAGTGTCTCTCATCTAAGTGTTCACATAATTCATAGTATCTCTCATCTAAGTGTTCACATAATTGATAGTGTCCCTCATCTAAGTGTTCACATAATTGATAGTGTCTCTGGTCTAAGTGTTCACATAATTGATAGTGTCTCTGATCTGAGTGTTCACATAATTGATAGTGTCTCTGATCTGAGTGTTCACATAATTGATAGTGTCTCTCATCTAAGTGTTCACATAATTGATAGTGTCTCTCATCTGAGTGTTCACATAATTGATAGTGTCTCTCATCTAAGTGTTCACATAATTGATAGTGTCTCTCATCTGAGTGTTCACATAATTGATAGTGTCTCTCATCTGAGTGTTCACATAATTGATAGTGTCTCTCATCTAAGTGTTCACATAATTGATAGTGTCTATCATCTGAGTGTTCACATAATTGATAGTGTCTCTCATCTGAGTGTTCACATAATTGATAGTGTCTCTCATCTGAGTGTTCACATAATTGATAGTGTCTCTCATCTAAGTGTTCACATAATTGATAGTGTCTCTCATCTAAGTGTTCACATAATTGATAGTGTCTCTCATCTAAGTGTTCACATAATTGATAGTGTCTCTCATCTGAGTGTTCACATAATTGATAGTGTCTCTCATCTGAGTGTTCACATAATTGATAGTGTCTCTCATCTGAGTGTTCACATAATTGATAGTGTCTCTCATCTGAGTGTTCACATAATTGATAGTGTCTCTCATCTAAGTGTTCACATAATTGATAGTGTCTCTCATCTAAGTGTTCACATAATTGATAGTGTCTCTCATCTAAGTGTTCACATAACTGATAGTGTCCCTCATCTAAGTTTTCACATAATTGATAGTGTCTCTCATCTAAGTGTTCACATAATTGATAGTGTCTCTCATCTAAGTGTTCACATAACTGATAGTGTCCCTCATCTAAGTGTTCACATAATTGATAGTGTCTCTCATCTAAGTGTTCACATAATTGATAGTGTCTCTCATCTGAGTGTTCACATAATTGATAGTGTCTCTCATCTGAGTGTTCACATAATTGATAGTGTCTCTCATCTAAGTGTTCACATAATTGATAGTGTCTCTGATCTAAGTGTTCACATAATTGATAGTGTCTCTGATCTAAGTGTTCACATAATTGATAGTGTCTCTCATCTAAGTGTTCACATAATTGATAGTGTCTCTCATCTGAGTGTTCACATAATTGATAGTGTCTCTCATCTGAGTGTTCACATAATTGATAGTGTCTCTCATCTGAGTGTTCACATAATCGACAGTGTCTCTGATCTAAGTGTTCACATAATTGATAGTGTCTCTCATCTAAGTGTTCACATAATTGATAGTGTCTCTCATCTGAGTGTTAACATAATTGATAGTGTCTCTGATCTAAGTGTTTCACATAATCGATAGTGTCTCTGATCTAAGTGTTCACATAATCGACAGTGTCTCTGATCTAAGTGTTCACATAATTGATAGTGTCTCACATCTAAGTGTTCACATAATTGATAGTGTCTCTCATCTGAGTGTTAACATAATTGATAGTGTCTCTGATCTAAGTGTTCACATAATTGATAATGTCTCTGATCTAAGTGTTCACATAATTGATAGTGTCTCTGAGCTGAGTGTTCACATAATTGATAGTGTCTCTCATCTAAGTGTTCACATAATTGATAGTGTCTCTCATCTGAGTGTTCACATTATTGATAGTGTCTCTCATCTAAGTGTTCACATAATTGATAGTGTCTCTCATCTGAGTGTTCACATAATTGATAGTGTCTCTCATCTAAGTTTTCACATAATTGATAGTGTCTCTCATCTAAGTGTTCACATTATTGATAGTGTCTCTCATCTGAGTGTTCACATTACTGATAGTGTCCCTCATCTGAGTGTTCACATAATTGATAGTGTCTCTCATCTAAGTGTTCACATAATTGATAGTGTCTCTCATCTAAGTGTTCACATAATTCATAGTATCTCTCATCTAAGTGTTCACATAATTGATAGTGTCCCTCATCTAAGTGTTCACATAATTGATAGTGTCTCTGGTCTAAGTGTTCACATAATTGATAGTGTCTCTGATCTGAGTGTTCACATAATTGATAGTGTCTCTGATATGAGTGTTCACATAATTGATAGTGTCTCTCATCTAAGTGTTCACATAATTGATAGTGTCTCTCATCTGAGTGTTCACATAATTGATAGTGTCTCTCATCTAAGTGTTCACATAATTGATAGTGTCTCTCATCTGAGTGTTCACATAATTGATAGTGTCTCTCATCTGAGTGTTCACATAATTGATAGTGTCTCTCATCTGAGTGTTCACATAATTGATAGTGTCTCTCATCTGAGTGTTCACATAATTGATAGTGTCTCTCATCTGAGTGTTCACATAATCGACAGTGTCTCTGATCTAAGTGTTCACATAATTGATAGTGTCTCTCATCTAAGTGTTCACATAATTGATAGTGTCTCTCATCTGAGTGTTAACATAATTGATAGTGTCTCTGATCTAAGTGTTTCACATAATCGATAGTGTCTCTGATCTAAGTGTTCACATAATTGATAGTGTCTCTGATCTAAGTGTTCACATAATTGATTGTGTCTCTGATCTAAGTGTTCACATAATTGATAGTGTCTCTGATCTAAGTGTTCACATAATTGATAGTGTCTCTGATCTAAGTGTTCACATAATTGATAGTGTCTCTGATCTAAGTGTTCACATAATTGATAGTGTCCCTCATCTGAGTGTTCACATAATTGATAGTGTCTCTCATCTGAGTGTTCACATAATTGATAGTGTCTCTCATCTAAGTGTTCACATAATTGATAGTGTCTCTCATCTGAGTGTTAACATAATTGATAGTGTCTCTGATCTAAGTGTTCACATAATTGATAATGTCTCTGATCTAAGTGTTCACATAATTGATAGTGTCTCTGATCTAAGTGTTCACATAATTGATAGTGTCTCTGATCTAAGTGTTCACATAATTGATAGTGTCTCTGATCTAAGTGTTCACATAATTGATAGTGTCTCTGATCTAAGTGTTCACATAATTGATAGTGTCCCTCATCTGAGTGTTCACATAATTGATAGTGTCCCTCATCTAAGTTTTCTCATAATTGATAGTGTCTCTTTTCTAAGTGTTCACATAATTGATAGTGTCTCTCATCTAAGTTTTCACATAATTGATAGTGTCTCTCATCTAAGTGTTCACATAATTGATAGTGTCTCTCATCTAAGTGTTCACATAACTGATAGTGTCCCTCATCTAAGTTTTCACATAATTGATAGTGTCTCTCATCTAAGTGTTCACATAATTGATAGTGTCTCTCATCTAAGTGTTCACATAACTGATAGTGTCCCTCATCTAAGTGTTCACATAATTGATAGTGTCTCTCATCTAAGTGTTCACATAATTGATAGTGTCTCTCATCTGAGTGTTCACATAATTGATAGTGTCTCTCATCTGAGTGTTCACATAATTGATAGTGTCTCTCATCTAAGTGTTCACATAATTGATAGTGTCTCTGATCTAAGTGTTCACATAATTGATAGTGTCTCTGATCTAAGTGTTCACATAATTGATAGTGTCTCTCATCTAAGTGTTCACATAATTGATAGTGTCTCTCATCTGAGTGTTCACATAATTGATAGTGTCTCTCATCTGAGTGTTCACATAATTGATAGTGTCTCTCATCTGAGTGTTCACATAATCGACAGTGTCTCTGATCTAAGTGTTCACATAATTGATAGTGTCTCTCATCTAAGTGTTCACATAATTGATAGTGTCTCTCATCTGAGTGTTAACATAATTGATAGTGTCTCTGATCTAAGTGTTTCACATAATCGATAGTGTCTCTGATCTAAGTGTTCACATAATCGACAGTGTCTCTGATCTAAGTGTTCACATAATTGATAGTGTCTCACATCTAAGTGTTCACATAATTGATAGTGTCTCTGATCTAAGTGTTCACATAATTGATAATGTCTCTGATCTAAGTGTTCACATAATTGATAGTGTCTCTGAGCTGAGTGTTCACATAATTGATAGTGTCTCTCATCTAAGTGTTCACATAATTGATAGTGTCCCTCATCTAAGTTTTCACATAATTGATAGTGTCTCTCATCTAAGTGTTCACATAATTGATAGTGTCTCTGATCTAAGTGTTCACATAATTGATAATGTCTCTGATCTAAGTGTTCACATAATTGATAGTGTCTCTGAGCTGAGTGTTCACATAATTGATAGTGTCTCTCATCTAAGTGTTCACATAATTGATAGTGTCTCTCATCTGAGTGTTCACATTATTGATAGTGTCTCTCATCTAAGTGTTCACATAATTGATAGTGTCTCTCATCTGAGTGTTCACATAATTGATAGTGTCTCTCATCTGAGTGTTCACATAATTGATAGTGTCTCTCATCTAAGTGTTCACATAATTGATAGTGTCTCTCATCTGAGTGTTAACATAATTGATAGTGTCTCTGATCTAAGTGTTCACATAATTGATAATGTCTCTGATCTAAGTGTTCACATAATTGATAGTGTCTCTGATCTAAGTGTTCACATAATTGATAGTGTCTCTGATCTAAGTGTTCACATAATTGATAGTGTCTCTGATCTAAGTGTTCACATAATTGATAGTGTCTCTGATCTAAGTGTTCACATAATTGATAGTGTCCCTCATCTGAGTGTTCACATAATTGATAGTGTCCCTCATCTAAGTTTTCTCATAATTGATAGTGTCTCTTTTCTAAGTGTTCACATAATTGATAGTGTCTCTCATCTAAGTTTTCATATAATTGATAGTGTCTCTCATCTAAGTGTTCACATAATTGATAGTGTCTCTCATCTAAGTGTTCACATAATTGATAGTGTCTCTCATCTAAGTGTTCACATAATTCATAGTATCTCTCATCTAAGTGTTCACATAATTGATAGTGTCCCTCATCTAAGTGTTCACATAATTGATAGTGTCTCTGGTCTAAGTGTTCACATAATTGATAGTGTCTCTGATCTGAGTGTTCACATAATTGATAGTGTCTCTGATCTGAGTGTTCACATAATTGATAGTGTCTCTCATCTAAGTGTTCACATAATTGATAGTGTCTCTCATCTGAGTGTTCACATAATTGATAGTGTCTCTCATCTAAGTGTTCACATAATTGATAGTGTCTCTCATCTGAGTGTTCACATAATTGATAGTGTCTCTCATCTGAGTGTTCACATAATTGATAGTGTCTCTCATCTAAGTGTTCACATAATTGATAGTGTCTATCATCTGAGTGTTCACATAATTGATAGTGTCTCTCATCTGAGTGTTCACATAATTGATAGTGTCTCTCATCTGAGTGTTCACATAATTGATAGTGTCTCTCATCTAAGTGTTCACATAATTGATAGTGTCTCTCATCTAAGTGTTCACATAATTGATAGTGTCTCTCATCTAAGTGTTCACATAATTGATAGTGTCTCTCATCTGAGTGTTCACATAATTGATAGTGTCTCTCATCTGAGTGTTCACATAATTGATAGTGTCTCTCATCTGAGTGTTCACATAATTGATAGTGTCTCTCATCTGAGTGTTCACATAATTGATAGTGTCTCTCATCTAAGTGTTCACATAATTGATAGTGTCTCTCATCTAAGTGTTCACATAATTGATAGTGTCTCTCATCTAAGTGTTCACATAATTGATAGTGTCTCTCATCTGAGTGTTCACATAATTGATAGTGTCTCTCATCTGAGTGTTCACATAATTGATAGTGTCTCTCATCTGAGTGTTCACATAATCGACAGTGTCTCTGATCTAAGTGTCCACATAATTGATAGTGTCTCTCATCTAAGTGTTCACATAATTGATAGTGTCTCTCATCTGAGTGTTAACATAATTGATAGTGTCTCTGATCTAAGTTTTTCACATAATCGATAGTGTCTCTGATCTAAGTGTTCACATAATTGATAGTGTCTCTGATCTAAGTGTTCACATAATTGATTGTGTCTCTGATCTAAGTGTTCACATAATTGATAGTGTCTCTGATCTAAGTGTTCACATAATTGATAGTGTCTCTGATCTAAGTGTTTCACATAATCGATAGTGTCTCTGATCTAAGTGTTCACATAATTGATAGTGTCTCTGATCTAAGTGTTCACATAATTGATTGTGTCTCTGATCTAAGTGTTCACATAATTGATAGTGTCTCTGATCTAAGTGTTCACATAATTGATAGTGTCTCTGATCTAAGTGTTCACATAATTGATAGTGTCTCTGATCTAAGTGTTCACATAATTGATAGTGTCCCTCATCTGAGTGTTCACATAATTGATAGTGTCTCTCATCTGAGTGTTCACATAATTGATAGTGTCTCTCATCTAAGTGTTCACATAATTGATAGTGTCTCTCATCTGAGTGTTAACATAATTGATAGTGTCTCTGATCTAAGTGTTCACATAATTGATAATGTCTCTGATCTAAGTGTTCACATAATTGATAGTGTCTCTGATCTAAGTGTTCACATAATTGATAGTGTCTCTGATCTAAGTGTTCACATAATTGATAGTGTCTCTGATCTAAGTGTTCACATAATTGATAGTGTCTCTGATCTAAGTGTTCACATAATTGATAGTGTCCCTCATCTGAGTGTTCACATAATTGATAGTGTCCCTCATCTAAGTTTTCTCATAATTGATAGTGTCTCTTTTCTAAGTGTTCACATAATTGATAGTGTCTCTCATCTAAGTTTTCACATAATTGATAGTGTCTCTCATCTAAGTGTTCACATAATTGATAGTGTCTCTCATCTAAGTGTTCACATAACTGATAGTGTCCCTCATCTAAGTTTTCACATAATTGATAGTGTCTCTCATCTAAGTGTTCACATAATTGATAGTGTCTCTCATCTAAGTGTTCACATAACTGATAGTGTCCCTCATCTAAGTGTTCACATAATTGATAGTGTCTCTCATCTAAGTGTTCACATAATTGATAGTGTCTCTCATCTGAGTGTTCACATAATTGATAGTGTCTCTCATCTGAGTGTTCACATAATTGATAGTGTCTCTCATCTAAGTGTTCACATAATTGATAGTGTCTCTGATCTAAGTGTTCACATAATTGATAGTGTCTCTGATCTAAGTGTTCACATAATTGATAGTGTCTCTCATCTAAGTGTTCACATAATTGATAGTGTCTCTCATCTGAGTGTTCACATAATTGATAGTGTCTCTCATCTGAGTGTTCACATAATTGATAGTGTCTCTCATCTGAGTGTTCACATAATCGACAGTGTCTCTGATCTAAGTGTTCACATAATTGATAGTGTCTCTCATCTAAGTGTTCACATAATTGATAGTGTCTCTCATCTGAGTGTTAACATAATTGATAGTGTCTCTGATCTAAGTGTTTCACATAATCGATAGTGTCTCTGATCTAAGTGTTCACATAATCGACAGTGTCTCTGATCTAAGTGTTCACATAATTGATAGTGTCTCACATCTAAGTGTTCACATAATTGATAGTGTCTCTCATCTGAGTGTTAACATAATTGATAGTGTCTCTGATCTAAGTGTTCACATAATTGATAATGTCTCTGATCTAAGTGTTCACATAATTGATAGTGTCTCTGAGCTGAGTGTTCACATAATTGATAGTGTCTCTCATCTAAGTGTTCACATAATTGATAGTGTCTCTCATCTGAGTGTTCACATTATTGATAGTGTCTCTCATCTAAGTGTTCACATAATTGATAGTGTCTCTCATCTGAGTGTTCACATAATTGATAGTGTCTCTCATCTGAGTGTTCACATAATTGATAGTGTCTCTCATCTAAGTGTTCACATAATTGATAGTGTCTCTCATCTGAGTGTTAACATAATTGATAGTGTCTCTGATCTAAGTGTTCACATAATTGATAATGTCTCTGATCTAAGTGTTCACATAATTGATAGTGTCTCTGATCTAAGTGTTCACATAATTGATAGTGTCTCTGATCTAAGTGTTCACATAATTGATAGTGTCTCTGATCTAAGTGTTCACATAATTGATAGTGTCTCTGATCTAAGTGTTCACATAATTGATAGTGTCCCTCATCTGAGTGTTCACATAATTGATAGTGTCCCTCATCTAAGTTTTCTCATAATTGATAGTGTCTCTTTTCTAAGTGTTCACATAATTGATAGTGTCTCTCATCTAAGTTTTCATATAATTGATAGTGTCTCTCATCTAAGTGTTCACATAATTGATAGTGTCTCTCATCTAAGTGTTCACATAATTGATAGTGTCTCTCATCTAAGTGTTCACATAATTCATAGTATCTCTCATCTAAGTGTTCACATAATTGATAGTGTCCCTCATCTAAGTGTTCACATAATTGATAGTGTCTCTGGTCTAAGTGTTCACATAATTGATAGTGTCTCTGATCTGAGTGTTCACATAATTGATAGTGTCTCTGATCTGAGTGTTCACATAATTGATAGTGTCTCTCATCTAAGTGTTCACATAATTGATAGTGTCTCTCATCTGAGTGTTCACATAATTGATAGTGTCTCTCATCTAAGTGTTCACATAATTGATAGTGTCTCTCATCTGAGTGTTCACATAATTGATAGTGTCTCTCATCTGAGTGTTCACATAATTGATAGTGTCTCTCATCTAAGTGTTCACATAATTGATAGTGTCTATCATCTGAGTGTTCACATAATTGATAGTGTCTCTCATCTGAGTGTTCACATAATTGATAGTGTCTCTCATCTGAGTGTTCACATAATTGATAGTGTCTCTCATCTAAGTGTTCACATAATTGATAGTGTCTCTCATCTAAGTGTTCACATAATTGATAGTGTCTCTCATCTAAGTGTTCACATAATTGATAGTGTCTCTCATCTGAGTGTTCACATAATTGATAG